>NC_077222.1:37045457-37267838 GCF_024763615.1 Phlebotomus papatasi
TACTAGCCATTTAAAATCATGCGGAATAAAATCTATTTGCACAATTTCATCATATCTGGTGCACAAGGAAAATTTGTAATTTTATACAAAACGATTGAAATTATAATTGGTCAAAAAGTACGGGAAATAATTAATTAAAATTACGAGTGTACGCAGAATTTTAAAGTAAAACTTCATTTAATACTTTTGTTCATTGTAGATATTAGAAATATGAATCCATTTTGGAAATAACTTTGGGATTAGAGTTTACGACGACTGCAGCAAATTAATCAGTATTTTGGTAAAAAGGAAATTTTATCAGTATGTCAATTGAAACAAAAAAATATAAATAAACAAAAATAGAAAAATATTCTCGATAAAGAGAAAATAAAGAAAAGTTTTAAACCATCTTGATAATTTCTGTTTGATTTATTTAAACTAATACTACCCAGTAAGCACAGTTAGCTGAAAAAGCAGCGTTTTCCAACATTGCTGAATCGATCAGCAAAAATATGCTAACTGGTCAGCAATTCTCGAACAAAGAATGCTAATCAAATATATAGAAATGGCAATACCTCGCGAGTGTCGTTTTAAGAAGCAGAAATCGGTTGAGAAGCTGCAGAATTCAGCTGAAAATACATTATGTTTTCAGCTGAATTGAAATCGGTTAGCATCCTGTTCTCGCTGGGTACTTTAACTCTTTCGCGTCATTAGGGTCATATATGACCCGGGGAAAAAACAATTTCTTTTGACTATTTACATTAATTGAAATCTATCGGTTTCTGTACGACATCATAATAGAAGGATGTAAGATTCTTGGCTAATTTTCTCAAGACTCCAGATTTTCAGGAAAAGAAAATATTTGAGATCAAAAATCACTAATTTCGAACTTTGTGAAATGACTTTTCTTTTTCTAAATTTTTTTATATTTATTTATTTTTTTCAGCAAAAAGTTCTTTAGAAACACAAAATAGAATATCCAAAGATTGTATATTGCATATTTTGATATAATAAATTACTCTCAATTTTCCAGAAAAGCGTGTAGAATTTTCCGGGTCATATATGACCCTATAGTCCCCAAGGGTAACAGTGTTTTCGTCCCAAACCTATAGCGAAATGTAGTTGGGACATTGTTTTTCTTTGTGAAATGCAGGTGGGACATCTTGCTCCTGGACATTTCGTCTTATATCTGATGAATTATAACATATTTTGCAATATTTTAGAGTATTCTGCAAGCGTCTCATATTGTGCTATTGTATTGTGTGTGAATAAATATGTGGATAAGTTTATTTTTGCCAAATACCACTCAAAATATTGTGATAGTGACTGTTCAAGGGATTACCAGGAAGATTCCTTGAACACCAGGAGTACAGTGTTCATCAAGACAATCCAGTTTGCCATGGTTTTAACCAAATTAGTAACTTCAAGCAAAAAAAACTCTTAAAAAGCCCGTGATATAGATTTTGAAAATGGTAAATACACTTCCCTTAAGGACAACAGGGTCATATATGACCCGGGGTTTTTCCGAGTTTTCACGCAATGGAAAATTTTTTTCCTCTCTGAATTATTATATTTGATCATAAAGCATTAGGAAAAACTCAATTTTCCATGAATTCATCTGCTGAATAAAAGTGGGACGCGAAAGAATTAAAGTTTCTACTGACCATTTTGAATTTTTTACTGAACTATTTGAATGTTTTACTTAAAAAAGTTTTTTTCAATGTAAAATTATACATTGGGATGTAAATCTTTTTGTGACAAAAAATTGCAAAGGTTTTTTTTTTAATTTCAATGCGGAAAATATAATAATCTAGAGGGAATGATGTATGGTTAGTAATTCATCTTATAGATATTGTAGTTGGGAAAGGTCATGTCGTTAGAATTTTGTGGTTTTAAGCAAGAGTAAAAGTCCATTTTATTACCTTATTAACTTTAGTGTCTTATTTATTTCAGAGAGTATAATATTTTGGTCCTATTATAAAGTATCAGGAAATAATTAAGTAAGCTTCAGGATTTTTTATCCAACAGTCTCTTTTGTAGTTTACCGCATTAACTAGAAAAAAATCGTCCTACAGTTTTTTCTTAATTTTTGCCATAGTGATTATACTGTTATTGAAAGATATTATAAAATTCGAAATATGGTAAGTTGACTGACCACGTACATTAGGTCAAAGATAGTCTGGGCTAAGATCATAATTCGATTTTGGTGTAATACCTCCTGAAGGATGAGTGGCAAATTGTGGAAAGTATAACTTGGTGTTCAATTTTTTGTGGTCATAACGACAATTAATAAATTTAACCTTTAGCTGTGCTCATGACTTCGTGAGAAAAAGTATTACAAAATAGCCATATACAAAACCAGCCACAACACCTAATGAAACGTGCTAAATATTTTTATAGAGAGACTGTTTTTTTTTTGTGTGTAAAGTCCCCTTTTTTGCTTGATCTCACACATCATTTGATGATATTGAATATCAATAAGGAGAAGTCGCGTGTAGTGCTGACTGAGGGTGGGAGAAATTTTAATAATATAAGTATAAGAGATATATAAAGTTGAAGTGGATGCATTTCAAATGAGGCAAACAGCATGGTGGCAAAAAGTGTTGATGGTGAAAAACGATGTTGATGGTTTTTGAAACAAAATATATACAATGATGATGTGCAAACATATAGTAAATGAGATGAGTATTTTGACTTTCTTCTTGTGTATAAAATTAATTAATCCGTATGTGGAGACATTCACTAGATGACCATATGACTAATTACACAATTTATAGACTTGACTAATTAATATAAATAGTCAATGATCGAGAGGGGAACAAATTGAATTTCTTATAAGGCATCAGTGAAGGCGGAAGTTATATATGTTTGTGGGAGACTCTTCCACAATATACATATAAGAAATGATACAGAAAATGAAGGAGAAGAAACATGAGGAATATTTTATACCAAATTTTGCATCTACTTCCACTTGTGAATATTTTATTATTATGTTTTTTTTTTTAATTTTATCTGAGCTTATACACAAATTTTTCACGTTAGTTTGATGAGCAATTTTTCATGTGAATTATCAGTGTTTGTGGTCAATAAATGTCTTATTGATTGATACCTCTTTCCGCTTAATTGCATTTTATTAACGTGTCATTTGAAAGAAAATCTTTCACTAAAAACCAAAAAAAAAAAGGTTTTTTGTGGAAATGTTATATCTTCTTGTGAGATAAAAAACGCTCATGAAAATATTCAATATATGCCTTTTTCATCTTCTATTAACTACCAATTAGCAGCACCTATGGCATGACTTTAACTCTGTAATTGTACAGCAATTAGCGTACAATAAATTTATTATAATCACTTTGCTTGAATAAATTCGCGAAATGCCATGACTTTTCTCCCTCATAAAAATTGTTTTAATAATCTCCATCAGAGAGTCCACACACGATGATGCTGTATTTATAAGAAAATAAATAAAACACTTTCCCCACACCTGCAATTATTGCAATGATAGCTCTCCTTTGTGGATGGAATGTCTACCTTTGTTAGCTCTAATTTATTCATAGTCACAGCTACTGTAATGCTGCAGTTCGATCAAATGTCTCAGATCAAGCTCAGATACTCGATAATTCAAAATTAAAATATTCTAGCCGAAAAAGATATCATCTATTGAAGTATCGTATGCAAAATGATGGTAATAAACCGGTTCGCAACTGATAAATAATTTTTATCCGAAATGAAATTATAATACATCTAAGCTATTTTCGGCGGTGTTTTAAGTGATCTATAAATCAGCCCATATCGGTTGTGAACCGGTAATCTCAAGAAGAAATTGTCCAGCGCTGTGGGACAAATTCTGCGAAATCCTTGAACTCCTGAACACTGATCTTAGGTTTTTGTGGTTAACCGTCTTTTGGCGTTATATCTACATCTAAGTAAAAAAATCGTAGTGTTTACAACTATCCTATGTTTACTACTATCTCATAGGTATCGTTTTATCGAAACGTAAACAAAGTAATGTATTACTGCGTTTAAAATGTCATATTTCATTTCATAAAATAGTATTTTATGGAAATTTTACTTTTTGTTTTAACTTGAAAATATAAAAAGTTGAATCCCATCGTTGCGACGAATTCGCACTGCTACAAACTACTCATAAAAATTAGTTTAAACATTTCATTAATGGTGATGTTGTCACTGAGGTCAAAAGGACCAAAAATAATATAGAACGCCGATCTGCAAGCGTTATTCACTGAAACCAGGCAAGATTAGGATTAAGATTTGCAATGGGTCGGCTTAAACCTTTTATAGGTTCCGCTGCATCCAGGTCACTTATTTGGGCCCATTATGCACTCCCCATTACTCCATTCTATCCTAACCCACAAGGCGGTCCTCCAGCTCCATATCTCGGCTTCTGTATGCCTGAGGTGCACACACAGTGCCGTTTCTATATTGCGGCAGATCAGCATTGGTTGGATCAGTTGCAGTGAATGTGTATTTGTATCGACAGATCTCTTTATGCCGAACTCGTTTCTGTACCTGCGTTGTCAATGCATTAAGCATTACTTTTTCGACTAATTCGATACGGCTGCTGAAAATCTGCAGCTGCCGAGTTTCGAACCTGAGGCCTCACAGTCATAGAGACACTACTCTACCAACTGATCCACTGACGCTCTGAAACCAGGCAAATTTATTAATAGTCATCTTTATTTTAATTAATTTAATCCATGAATTGCTCGAAAAACTTTCAAACTCGGATAAAACCCGGGAAAATGTATGCATTTTCGTATTTAACCCTCTAACGGGTAAGACCGCCTCCAGGCGGTCTTCACAAAAATCACATTTACAGCGATAATAAAGGTTTTATTTATTTAAAAGTGCTATAGTGTCCTCGGTAATAGTCTTATAAACATCTCTTGAAAGCTTGAACTCATTTTCACTTTTCGTTTTGTTACTATTCCCAGTTTTGTGTGACAGGTCAGAGAAAAAGCAACAAAAAATATTTGTGCAAAAAAACTCATTTCCAATTTCCATAAATATACCGATTTAAAGTTACCTGGCTAAAATAAATTTATTTTTTACTGAAAGATATGTCATTCTACTTTGTATATTTTATTTTAAAAATTTGAAAAAAACTAAAAATGTGAATTTTAGAAGCAAAAAGAGTTTCAAATTTTTTTTTATATTTTCTCATCTAGTCCCCAAACTAAAAGAGATAATGATGAATGGATGGTTTTTTTTTTACTTTATTAGATCATAATTATCCTAGAAAACATTGTTTTAGAATTTTTTTCGCATATTAAACAAAACACCGTTAGAGGGTTAAGATTCCAACATTTTTAAATGTTATTAAACTGTTATACTAAAAAAGAAGTTCTAAACCGATATAATGAACTTTAAATATAAATAGACATTTTCTTTGCATATAAAATTATTTCTATTGACCAGAAAGATTTTTGATTTATAAGTAAATAAGAAAAATTCTGTGATAAGTCTTGGCCCAATAAAATTTTTATATTCTAGTTTTAGAAATTCTTAAAATAGAAATTCTAACCCATTTCAGTATTTTTCATTCAAGTTTGCAAACAAGTCAAATTTACGTTCAAAAAATCATAACTTGTCATAAGCTAAAACGAGCTTATTAGTGACGTTTAGTACTTTGTCTCGGTTTTGCTTGTGCATCGTAAATTGGTATAAAAACAGGTGGCACGTGACGTCATTTGTGATTAATTGTATCTGTACTACTTAAGAGAACTGTAAAAATTTGTGAGATGTTTGACCTTAATGTCGAAATTTATAAGATTTTATCATTTATCGAAGGTGTATCAAAACTTTTTTTTTCATATCGGCTACATTTGAATATCAATAACTCTATAAGTTATATTGAGATTTTTTTCTACTACTACACAACACCATATGAGTTATATTGAGTAAGCTTTCCAAATTTGCCCATTAGAATTAATATTCTTCTGACCAATCAAAAAAGTAATTTGTATAATAAGATACTTATCCTGATTTGTGAATATTGCAATTTAATTGTGCCTATTTCAATTCATTATTCAAAAACAAACACAAAAGCGTAAAATGTTTGTCTGAGAAAATGAGGATGTAGTTTTTTCATCAACGTATTATGTAGCTTTTTTTTTTAGATGATGTCAATGTTACATTTTCTTCCTAATTTTGCATTTAGAGCAAAAAATGCAAAATAGAACATTTGCATTAATGTGAAAAAAACTTAGTGTTAAATTATGACTCATAAATTCGTATAATTTAATGCTAATAAGATCTCATTATAATTTTGTCTATCGAAGCAAGATACAAAAAACGCCATATCTTTCTTCAATTTGCAAAAAAAAATGAGAGGTGAAGGTAAACCATCTCTTCGGTGTAATTCCTCAATTAAATATCATTAAATATGTAGGTGAATAGCGTCGTCGTGAAAGGTGATTGATAAAAGGGAAAAGGCGAGGTATGAAATGAAGTAATTTATGTTTGACTTGGGGTAATTTTTAAATTAGACACTTTAATATCTAATCGCCCACTGAAAATTTCTTCATTTTACACTTGTGTATAATAAAAAAGGATATGATGGACAAATACTTTTGAGCTTTTATGTAATCAAAACCTTATTTCTCACTATAGAGTCTGTTTCTCCATGCAATTTTTTGCACATTATATATGCAAAGTGTCTGAAAATTATGATGAGTTCTTCTTGAATTTACTTCTTCAAATCAAAAACATAAATACACTCAAAGAGATAAGAATAAGTTCACTTTTGTTATTATGTAATCTTGATGGGAAAAAATACTTAAAACTGAAATAAGTTGGCATAAAGTGTAGTGTTTAATATCAATTAAAAAACGTTCTGAATTTTAAAATTTGGTTATACTGTGTAAAATAAAAATAATGACCTGTATCTCCTTGCATTTTGTTTGCTCGAACTTTTATCCACATTTAAATAATTATCCCTCATAATATTTTAGTCTCATCTCATTCTCTGATTGGAAAGAGTTTCAAATGTAGTAAACGCTGCGAGCTTTAGGGTAAGTGTGCCAAATTTCGGCATAGTTTCATGTAAGCCCCAGAGTCTCAAGTTTGAAATGTAATATTTTTAATACAAAATGATTTTTTCATTCCTTCTTCTTAAGGAATGTTTCTTGGAATCTTGTAGACAGTTTATCGTCTTTATTTACTCTGAAATTATTCTTAATACATTTTAAAATGAATAAAAATGTAGACATACCATTGGTAGCCTATTTCGACCACCTTCATTCTCATAGTTCCTTGCCAATTCCTTCCAATGTTTTTTCACATCACCTCGTTTGTCGAAGCTACATTTTTTGTTATTTTTTGCATTGTATAATCTTTAGAGTATGCAAAAACTAAAAATTCATGGAAATCCGAAGAACAAAATGTGGTCAGAATTGCAAGATAGCCGGAATTTGGTACACTTGCCCTAACCATTCACAGAATCACATTTTCTTAAAATATATTATTGTAATAAGAATATATTAAACGGTTCATTACCGGTCTTTAACCGATTGGAATTGGTTTAACCATGTTAAGAATTCCAAGACCCTTCCAGCGAGCCCAAACATACAGTAGAGTTCCTCAAATTTGAACATTTGGGGGTATAAATGACATTTCCCACTCCTCAAATTTGAACAATATTTTCAAAAACGTAACGGAAATCATGTGAAATGCACGTTCCCTAAATTAAAAAAAAAATCTTTAGGAGAATATTAATGTAATTTATTGTGAAATAAATGGAATTTGTTGCCGAAGTTAATATAACACGGTAATATTGAGGAAACAGTAAAGAAAAATGATTCTGATTCAGACTAACGCAAAACTTTTTTCACATAACCTCAAATTTTGCACTTTGAATTCAACCGTCGTCGGTCGTTCAAATTTGAAGAGTTCAAATTTGAGGAACTCGACTGTAATATCATTTAGTTGAGAAATACGCTCTCCAGAGTTTTTTAAATCTTTAATTTTGAAAAACCGTTATTAAAGAATAAGTTAATGTTGCAGATGCTGATTTATATGGCCTTCAGACCTAAGGCTTAGCCATATGGCTTAACTGTTATAATTTCTAATCAGTCAAGTTTATTTTATTTATTTTTATTTTTCTTAAGGATAGTTGACTTATTAGGTTCTGTAAGAGCAGTCAAATTGGTTGTCATTTAGGATTCTGAGATCTACGGGAACTGGACTAAACCTCTAGTCTGAAGACCGCTTTACAGGAGGGAGATCCCCCAAAGGTTATAAGTCTCTATCTCTAACCGTTTGGGTTCTAGGCGTGGTAAGGATCGGACGGACAGATGAACAGCCCGACATTATTTCTCTGGCTGTAACATTCTATCATTTGACCCTTTGTGTGCCTTTTAATTGCAATTGCACTAAACTGAATTATGTCCAACGCACAAAAAGATTTTAAGGAAACTGCATTAAAATTAGTGAGACGACTATATATCGATCTCGCTAAATAACACATAGAATCACAACATACAGTCACTGAGAAAAAAAAGAGGGTGCGATTAACTTTTTTTCCTCAGAACTTTAACACTTTTTAGGTATAAAAATAAACATTTTTTAATGTTAATTTTACACCTTTTTAAGGTGCTTTAACCCCTAATACACCTAAAAAGGGTAATATTTACACTTATTTTGGATCAATACTGTAGGGTAAAATTAACATTTCCGGAATGTTATTTTAACTTGTTCGGATTTCTCTCAGTGGTCGCACTGCTTCTTATTATGTAGTGATATTAATAAACTGATCATTTGTTTAACGAGACCTTACGTATTATGAAGTGAACCAAACTCAATGTCTTCGAGTGTAATTTGTTGTCTAGCTATGAAAATGCATGAATGAAGAAATAATGATAAAAAAAAGCTATAGAATAGCGAGGAGGTGCCAGAAAAAACCGCAAATGTGATGATGAGAATAATATGCGATTACAATCGGTAACAATTTGCTAAAAATGCATTTTGTGAATGATTTGCATTGTTCATTTTGCAATAATATCTAATTTACGATCTTCGACAAATTGTTATCTGTTAGTCAGAGTTACACCCTCAACATCTGGCTAATAATCATTTAATTGGACATCAAAAGCTCTTATAGCGAGATTTCCTTCTTTACACATATATATATTTACAGCCTGTCTCATTCATGCAAATGTCCAATGGGCAAATACCACAAAAAATAAAAATAAAATCGTGCAATTTGCCAATGGAATGGAATCATGGGAAATTACATGTTTTCCAGCGTTAATTCAAATTTAATTCTTTTCAATATCACAAATAATCACCCATAGAGTGAGTGTAGAGATGAATAAAATGTGATAAATTATTTTATGTGGTGAAGTTCTGTGAAATACACCATATGAATAATTTTGTATTTTGTTAAAGTGGGTAGGTGGAAAAGTAACGAGGTATATTGCACATAATGAAGAAAGTACATTTCATTTTCTAAACGAACTTTTAAAGTATCAAGTTTTTCAATAACAACATGCTCTAGGGGTAAATTTGCATGAATTTTACCGCCTTTTGCTGTCGTTTAGACTTTTTTTTTGTTGTAGTCTTTAATAAAGGTGGACAAGGTAAAATATTTGATGTGGAGGGAAATTACAGAAATTACCTCGATGGTATTTTCTATGATAATACTATAGAAGAGAGATATTGCAGGCTATATAGTTGCGACACTATGATTTAAAATTTAAATCGCTATGAGTATTATTGCTCGAACTCTTCAGAAAGGCAAATATATATGGATTTCCTTGATTCTTTGAGACTCTGAAATATCTACTATTGGCTGTGAAAGGATCTTAAGACCAATCGGTTAGAGATAACGACTTAAAGTTTCACAGTGTACTGAGAAAAAAACGGGGGTGCGATTAACTTTTTTTCCTCATAACTTTAACACTTTTGAGGTGTAAAAATATATTAACATTTTTTAATGTTAATTTTACACCTTTTTTAGGGTAAAATTATCATGAAAAAAGGTAACTTTTACCCCTAATACACCTAAAAAGCATAATATTTACACCAATTTCGGATCAATACTGCAGGGTAAAATCAACATTTCCGGAATGTTATTTTAACTTTTTCGGATTTCTCTCAGTGTGGTACAGTGATCTCTCCATAAGTTTACCTTTATTTTCTTATAACTACGGATTATGACGGCCAATTTAAGAGTTCTACATAAAGTATTTAAGAAGAGCTTATTTAAAATTTCAATATTTATAAGAAAATATGTATTCCTTGGGCTCTCCTTACTCAACAACTCGTCGAAACATCTGAAAATCAGAAAAAAATCAGATCGACAATTACGTTTTGTTGCAGTTATCCTTGAATTATTCCTATTATTATTTTTCAAGGTCAAAGGTTAATCACCTCTATAAACCGTGTTATTATGCCGACTGAATCAAGTCTGGATTTGTTTCAAAGGTCTTGGTATCCCTGAAAAGTATAAACTACTTCCAAGCGATTATAAAATTGAACCGATCATAATTCGTTAATTAATAACAATTGTTTGTAAGCTTATTCGAGCAACCTAAGTGATCTACAATTCAGTTTAAATTGTTTATTATTGTTAAATTTATACAGTTCGAAACCGTGTAGTAATTCAACTCATGAGAGTTGAATTATTAAACTACTTTTGCGTTATAGCATCTTATAAGTAACGGATTCGAGCATTTAGCGAAGCTGAAATGCTTTGTCATCCTTTTTTATGTGTTTTGGCGTGTGTTTGGTTTCTTCTTTTTTTTTTAAGCACGGTGATTCTTAACTGCGCAATGAAAATGGAAATGGTCAAAAATAATTCAGTGGATTAACATAACTTGTGATTTTATTTTTTTCATCCGTGAGAATTTTGACGAGTTTTGTGTTGATATTTTAATGAAGGTGGGAGGAAGAGGATTAAAGAGTCTTTTGTGCTTTTTATTTGGAGCCAATCGTGGTATTTATTTCTCTATATAATTGATTCACTCAAAGACACCTTCTTGAGCGAAAAAGCTCACGCATTGAAAGCATTTTTTTTTTCGAGAGAGTATTGAAATGCTGATTGACCCTGATTTTATTACTTCTTTTTTTTCTCTTCGTGTGTGGCGAGTTTAAAAAAATTATATAAGTTACTAATACATCAGAAAGCACCTGTTGAAAGTGAATTTGATTATGCATTCAAATAAGTGTAATAAAAGTGGGATATATAGAGTCTCGGGCTGTTTTTTTTTTTGCACATTTCTTGTCTTCTCACGAGCCACATCAATATCCGTTTCTTGGGCATATGTATATGGCAATATAATTATTTCACGATATGCGCCACTAATAAAAATCTAGATCAATTGGGTGTGATTTGTTATGTC
The DNA here is from genome assembly GCF_024763615.1 of Phlebotomus papatasi. Classification (NCBI taxonomy): domain Eukaryota; kingdom Metazoa; phylum Arthropoda; class Insecta; order Diptera; family Psychodidae; genus Phlebotomus; species Phlebotomus papatasi. Next base: position 37,056,800 of record NC_077222.1, read on the forward strand.
TGTGGTCGTCGTATGGTTTTTTTTCATTGAGAAAATGTTAGTGCATGGTGAGAAATATTGAAATAAACGACCAACAACTTTTGCATGTCCTTCAAGTGACGCTAAATTCGACTCCACCTGTTTAAAGTTCAACAGGTAGGAACATTTTAGTGTGTGTTCTAATTGAAATTAACTGTGAGACTATGGAGTTGTTCACTTGCCAACAATCGCCGGATTAAGTAGATGAGATGAAAAGACACAAAAATAGCTTTTGAAAGTCTTTTGTGTGATAAATGAGCATTAAGTAAAATAACATTAAAATATTAAAAGCGACAATGGCGAGAGGAAAATTGTAAACTACTTGAACATAGAGGTAAGTGGGGCACCTTTGAATTGGAGCAGCTTTGAAATTAAGTTTTTTTACTTTATTTAGCTCAACAAACTAATTGTGAAGCTATATTACATCATGATAAGGCTATATAATTTAAGAATAGGAGAAAAAAGCTCAATTTCAAAGCTTCCCCAATTCAACGTTGCTCCACTTTCCCCTACATAAATTTCTGCACTATGGAAGCGTTGGTTTACCATTTCTCTTGGATGTGTATCGAATCAGATCAAAATTAAACGGACTCATTTAAAAAATTACATGCTAAATTTACATTACGATTGAATATAATTAAGGTTGCGTTTAAACGGTTAGTAAAAATTCAATATGCTCAGAGGAATATTCATTTGTGAATAGAATATGAACATAAAAAATAATTTTGACTAATAAAATAGGAGAAGTAGCATAACAATTAAATAAGTGAAATCTTAATAGTTGTTTTAGTAAAAAGTAGATTGTAAATAGAGGAATTTTCACATTAATTATCTTATATGCTAATTAATTTTATAAGTAATTAAATCTTTACTATTCAAACATTAGGCTTTACTGGTTATTTAAATGTTGTATTTGCATTTTTAGAAGTTTTTCTAATCATCCCTCAATTCTTATAGGGGAAAGCGCGCTACCTTCGGAGGATTTATGCTTCGCACAAATCTTTTTTTTTTCAATGTGTTATAAATTAATTTGGCCCATTATAATATTATATTATAATCTAGTTCCATGCCTCAAATTTTCAGAAAAGAGCTATGAAATCCACAAAGAACATAGAGAAAAAATTAAATTTTCCGAAGCTTGAGTCGTCCGAAGATAGCGCGCTTTTCCCTATACATAAATTTTAAGGTACTAAATCTCAAAATCAGCATTTTATAGATTTTTATTATTTTTATTTTTTTTAATTTATTTATTTAATTCATGTTCCTGTACACAAATAATACATTATGAGGCTGTACGCACATTCATGTAGATAGTACATGTAGACGATTCATATTGTTTAAGAAAGCTTTTAAATTTTTGTAAAGTCATACGTTTTGAACCATGTCAATCTTATCCAAGTTGACTCATCTAAAATCTCTTAAACATTTTTTAAATACTAAAAAGTCTGTCATAAACTTATAATAAAGTATAATAAAAAATAAGTCAAATAAATTTTTTAAATATTATTTTAGTTCTAACTGTAAAAAGATTTCTTTTATTCTATTGTAAATATTTTAAAAACTATATTGAATTTTAAAAATTCTGGAAAATTCTGAAGAATGAGAAAAATTGTCGGTTTGCGGAATCTTAGTTTTTTCCATTATGTTTTTTACACTTTTGTTTTTCCCAGTTTGTTTTTGGAATTTTTGTCTTAGGTAATTTTTGTTTTTTGGAAATTTGTCTTTGTAAATCTTGTCTTTCACAAATTTTAAACATGTATATTTTATTAAATGAAATATAGAAATCACATTGTTTTTTTTTTAGTTTTTAGTTTCATCCTTTTGGGCAAAGGGAAATTTTCTGTGTTTTGGGAAGTTTTTAGTTTCGTCCTTTTTGGGCAAAGGGAAATTTTCTGTGTTTTTGGGAAGTTATCAGTATCCCCTGTCAGGACAAAGGGAAATTCTCTGTGTTTTGGGAAGTTTTTAGATTCGTCCTATGGGGCAAAGGGAAATTTTTGGAAAGTTATAAAATATACTTGTGCAAAATTTGTGACAGATAAAATTTCCGATAATTGTGCAAAATGTATGAAAGACAAAATTTCCAAAGACAAAGTTTCGAAAAACAAAAATTACCGAAGACAAACTGTGAAAAACAAAAATGTAAAAAACAAAATAGAAAAAAACGAAGATTCCCGATCTCAAAATTGTCATATCAGTTTACGAGATTTTTGCAAAATTACAAAAAAAAAATTTGAAGTCAATTTCGTTAATTTTGAGACAATCTGCATTACATTAAAAAGCTCTTCAGTTTATCGGTAATATTGCGATTGAGATTCAAACTTACCAAAACTTAAAAGGATTATTTACGATGTTTTGTTTATATAATGTTTTATTAAATTTGCTAAATAAAGAAATCGTATTTATTCAGAGAAAAGTAAAATAAAAGAGAGCAAAACGACTCAGCTTTGTGGAATACTCGAACTCTCGTAAGCTGGGATATTTGTGATTTTATTGCGTTCAATTGAATTTTCAATTACCTATTACCAGTTCATAGTTTATTCGTTACGATTTAGAACCAATTCTTTTTTTTAACATTCCAAAACCGTCCAAAACCAAAAAATAAAATAAATCCAATCTTGACCAAATCGGCTGAGAAATAAACCGTTTATATAGAGATACCGGTTCAACGTTATCTTTAACTGATACTCCCTCCGTCCCAAAAAAAGTCGTACGTTTGGGGAAAAATTAGGGATTAAGGAATTATTTTACGGAATGTTTTTGTTAATAGTAAATATCTTACGTATGAACTATTCTCCATCTTCAGTAGTAATATTGAGGTCCACCTACCACGGTAAGATAAGGAACTAGTATCTTGAAGATTTATTTTTTCACTTTTTTTTCGAAGAGCTCCGGTCGATATGTAACTTTTGAAAATTCTACTGCAATTAACATTTTTAACTAGAATTTCATTTAAAAATTTAGTGTACCAAAGAAGGGATTTTTAGTTCTTTTCGTTATGCCATAACAATGGGTCTAAATTTACAAAAAGGGCAATAAAACCAATCTTGGTCTTTTTTTCTACGTTCTGTGTTATGGGTGCTGAATGGTTGGAGATAAATATTTGATGTCTTTGGACGACCCCCACCCCCCGTAGGTCAACTTTTGGATTTTCAATATGTCCCCAGTTTCCCCCCGCCCCTCCTCTTCCTCAGAAAAAATCGCACTATGTGTTTTTGAGCAATCCCAAAAATCAATATGGTTTTTGGAGGGGAAGGGAGGGGGGAGGGTAAATGAGGGGTAGGTTAATGATCCTAAGGTCGACTTACGGGGGCACCGCCGAAGGTGCCAAGCTTCTATCTCCAACCTTTTGGTACTTAAATCTTACTAAAAATATTCAAAAGAAAGATGTTTTTAAGACATTGTTTTCTTATCTTACAATCGTAGGGGGACCTCCATATTACCACTGAAGATGGAGGATAGTATGTACATAAGATATTTCCAATACACTGCATTTCTACTTTACATCTTCTCTTTCTAGCGATATTCTTCCAAACGTACGACTTTTTTTGGGACGGAGGGAGTATTATTTTTTAAACTGATGATCAATCATTATTATTATCATTTTTGTAATAATTGTTTCATATTTTGTAGAGTGTAATAATAAAAACAAATAATTTATCTTCAACGTTTTAATTCACTTCATAGCGTTTTCAAATGCTTAATTCAAAACCGGTCTCATTTACTGAAATAATATATTTTTCTTTTTATTTAACAAAATTTGACGATAATAAAGCAGTAACCAATGTATGTATGTAAACGTACATGAAATGGTGGGGTACTTTAACGCAGCTATTTTTTTTAACTGATTTGCTGAAGGAATACAAATTGTATTCAAACTAACTATTTCCCGATGGTCTCTCTTCGATATGAGCTATTTAAAAATAATACAGGTCAATTCGTAGATAATTATTTATTGTCCCAAAAATGTGTATTTTCTCAAGTATAGTTCATGCGTGAAACTACCCTACCCTACCCTACCCAACCCTATAGCTCCTTAAAATTTGTCTTTGAGTTCGAGGTGGAAAAAAAATGTCTTGGTTAAATTTTTTATATGAATATAGAAGAGGTTATTGTTTTAAATCAAATGCCAATAAAAAAGTAAATTTTTGTAATATGATATGCTATATGCAATTTATTCATACAGCCTTTCTGTGAGTGACCGATATTGAAACAATTCCATCAATTTCATCCCACAATATGACCCCTCCTCTGCTAGCATTGAAGTCTTTTGTATGTCTTTAACTTCTGAATCAGAGCAATAAATATGAAAAATTGATTGATTTATTCAAAATTGCGCGAAATGGATATTAATGTTCTTGGGTCGGGAGATGAAAGGATTAAGAATGATCTATTAAATAACAACAAAATATTAATGTGTCTAAAAATGTCACAGTGAATTTATTTTGTATCTCAATGGTTTTTGCCAATTGTACAGACGTCCAAGAATAAAATGGTTAATAGAAAGAAGAAAAAAAAAGAAACTATCAAATACAGATTTATTTGTGTAAAATTTTTGCGTATGGAAGTGAAGGGGAGAACATTTGTCAAAAGTCTTGCTGTGAATTTTAATTAATTTGAAAAGTTGAGATATCAAGAAAATTCTCAAATGGCACATTTTTGTTCTCTTTTCTCTTGATCTTGTTCATTATAGACTCTGTATAAGAGGTTTCGGGGGAGAGAACACTTAAGAAGTGCAATAAAATTAAATTGTTCACCATGTTCCACATTCACTTTAAAGTCATTGATATTGCGCAGAGTCGCTTTATTTGATGTTTAAGTCAATTTTTTTCTTCTTTGTTTGTTTCACTTTCGAATTAATTAATATTCTATTGACAATGTGATTGATTTTTTTGATGTCTCTCCCCAAAATATCACTAATGCAATAGTGAGGTCTTTATGCGTTGATATTTCAAGTTTGACAGTCGCAGACTGTAAATGGTATTAAATGGAATGAAAATATATTAAGAGAGGTTTTTAAAATATAAAAAAAAAATTGCAAAACATGACAGTTTTTTTGCCTTTGCTTTCAATAAATCGCCAATGAAGAAATTGATCGTGAAATTGAGAAACTTTCTTGGGACACTTTTGGGTGTTCGCACGCGGCACTTATTTATTGCAGCTTTCATCAACAATTCTTGTATATATCCTATATAATAAGACAGCTGATACAAGAATTGCAGATTTTTAACTACATTGTATTCTCTTTGGGCTGCCACACACCGCGATGGACTAATGGGTGGTCAAGGAGAAGAAAAATGCAGAAAAGGCGGGAAAATGACAATACAAATGTAAATAAGACGAAATACATGTACTTATACGGTTTTTGGGCACAAACTCTTAATTCATTCATAAAGTGCCACTTTTCATTTCACTCTCACATTCATTTATAGTATTTCGAGATAGTATATGCGAGACATTTGAGAAAGAGAAGAAATAAGAAAAAGAAAAAAAAAGCGCAAACACCGTTGAAGAATTGAATGTGGGGAGAGGAAGACAAGAAAGAAATGAATTAAGTTGTGTGGTACAGTGTTACCAAGAAGCTACACGATATTTATTTCAATAGCAAATCTCATTTGCATACGAACGACCTTCATAAATTGTAACTATTTAGTTCAGAGAGCATTATGTGGAATTGTCTTCAATGTGTTGTTATTATTGCTGACTAAAAGGGGGAAAAAATACCATGAAAATTGCAAACCACATCAATCACTAATATATGACTTTCCTGCCAATCAATTTCCTCGATGTTTGCAATATTGGTACTTAAATGATGAGAAATTCCTTGAATAATATTCCGTGATTTTCACAATTTTTGCGCGACACAAATTTTATGATACCATCATAAAAGCAAATAAAAATTATGTTTTTTTTTTACTTTTGTTTGTATGATTGAAAATATTTTGAGGGACCCTCAAAAATTCGACCATCACGCTTTTTCAAGCAGGAATGGTTGGATTTTTTATGTACCATGTAGGAATTGCGGATAGAAACAAGATTGACAAGCTGAATTTGTTACACGATTTTATTGCACATTCTTGAAACAAAGAGTGATAAAAAGTAGGTATTTGTAAACTGAATAAAAAAAAGATTTGATAAGTCTGCAAAACACAATAACATAGATTCGCAATGATGTAATGGGCTCAATGGCAAAATGCTTGTTCTATGATGACCTAGGTTCGAATCCCCTTTAGGTTACCAGGAATTTTATGGCATTCAAAGATGTTCAAATTGCACAAATCGAGTGACAACAATTTAAGTAGGGACAGTACCTCTGAATCTGCAATGGCACCGAAAATAATATTTGTTAGGGGGAGGTGGAGCTACTTTGAGCTGTAGAGCTAGATTTTTATACCACTTTTCCATATATTTCTAAATTAAGCTGGTATTTACAATTATGTTATTTACATCTACAATTGTTTTGTCTATCCAAATTATATCATGTTTAAACTCAGTTTCCTTTACAAATATGCGAAAAATTCGTATAACAATGTAGCCCCAGCTCCCCCTATATCGAATTAAAATTAATTTATTTCATCTCATTGTTGATCTTTAAGACCCACTCCTATGCGTCCACCGCCGATCTCAGCGTTAATTACAACCTCCAAGACCAAATGGTGAAAATGTCCTTTCTTTGCTTGTATGTTTCGGTTTTACAATATGTTATTACATTTTATTGGGGCTAGGCACATATATAATATATTCATCTTTATAATAGAAGATCACGACACATCAGATTGATTCAAGCATGGAACTACTATCGATTTAAGCTTAGAAGCTTATTTTTTATGTACAAGTTTTTTTTCTAAACATATTACCATGAAACGTGAACAACTTAAATTGCGATGGTCGGAATTTTTCACGAAAATAATCAAGATTTTAAATAGAAAAACTCAAAATTTGAATGTTAATTTTAAATTAATGTTTGTTAGTGAACGGTCAATCCAGCAAAATGCATAGTATTTTGGAAAAACGAAAACATGGGATCAGTTTTAGAAGATATATTAGAGATCTGAATCTATGGGAATTTGGAATGATTAGGAAGATCATAGCTGACCCTGCTAAATTTAAAATGAATAAGGTAACGACACAGTATTTGCGTACAGTTTAGGTTTCTGGATATATCCTTTTGACCAATAGTTTAAAGAAAACAACAAATCAAAATTTTAAAATAGTCCAATGAGTTAGTAATGCTTAATCTCAAGACATTATCAGGAAAATTTGTAGTGGGAAAACTCTTCAGAGATATCCTTTAAAAAACACAAATAGATTACGTTGGACTGATTGCATTGAAAAGACGAGAATAATGACTTGGTTAATATTCTCAAAAAATCGAAAGAAGATTATTTTTGATCTTGATCATCAGTGATCAAGATCAAAAAGCTTCAAAGTCTTGCTCGGGGGCGTACTCATATTTAGTCAGAAAAATGTTAAAACCCATTCGTCTGAGAAATTACTCTTAGAATTATTTTCATACCAAATTTGAAACTTATCGGGGAAATCAATCCTCTTTTCCTTGATTTTTCCAGGACTTTACTGAAGTCATAATTCCCACCCTTCTGAGGCATATATTCGATCGTAATCTATATCTATTTCTTCAAGGACATCACTGAGAACTTTCCAGTAGTATTAGGAAAAATGTATTCCTCAGACTAAAACTAGTCTAAAGCCCTAGACAGACCCCCATGAGTTTATAGGGGTTTGAGACAGATTTATTATTTGCCTTTAATGCTTAATCGCAAGTCAAAATTTTCACAAAAATCTTTACGTGTTAAGAAATTAGAAAAGTGGAGCCATTATGTGTGTACCTAAGATCTGAAGCCTGCATAACCCGCGACGCGGCTTAATGAAAACAGTATCGTAAATGCGGGTGACTTTGACACCCTCCTGTTCTTTTCTTTACTTCTAGAACTTAAGGATGACTTTACCAATCCGATCTACCATGCTTGATCGATGAGAAACGTTCTAAAACATTAGAATTAAAGAAAAGCTAACGAATAGAATTTTTCAAAATCTAATGATTCATTGCTCTTTAAGATTTAATTATTAGTCCAAATATTTCTAAAACTCCTGCCTGACAAAACATTAGAGAAGTCAAGCCAAGTGGCTAAGCTTTAGGTTTGGAAAACTGAGGAGTTTGTCTCTAACTTGATACCTTCTGACTGACGCTTTCCGGAAAGGACATTGGTGTCCTGCGTTCATCTTGTAATTTGCTACGTCAGTTTAAAATACAATTTAGGTCTGTAACTCGTTTAAGTGTCTATATAGGTCGCAAATTAGTTTATAATAGCATTTTCTCATGTACTCTAATGATCTCTATCTGTCCTTTTTAAGGATTTTTTCAAGAACAAAACTTAAATTAGTCTGAACAACATAAAATATCTCGAATGATTGTGACAATTTAAGATGAATTTTAAAAAAAAAATTGAATCGCTATCGGTTGTAAACTTAAATAACAAGATCTCAGTTCTCAAATCGTATACATAGAATCGTTTGCTCGTCAAGTTAGATTGCTATACAAGCAAAAGCAATTTGCAGGATGTAGTTTTGAAGTGACGAATTCGGGCATTTTACAAAGTATTGTTCACATGTCCACTTCTTTTTATCTGTGATGGAGCTTTATTATAACTTGTTTCCCGTTTTGCTGATGCAAGATAGACAACTTTTCGAAGCAGTCACAAAATCAGTTCATCCCTATTCAATTTTTGTTAAACTTAGGTAATGCCCTAGACACACTTACAACTTAATCCAACACTGAGAGAAATCCGAAAAAGTTAAAATAACATTCCGGAAATGTTTATTTTACCCTGCAGTATTGATCCGAAATCGGTGTAAATATTATGCTTTTTTGGTGTATTAGAGGTTAAAGTTACCCTTTTTCATGTTAATTTTACCCTAAAAAAGGTGTAAAATTAACATTTAAAAATGTTGATATATTTTTACACCTAAAAATGTTGAAGTTATGAGGAAAAAAAAGTTAATCGCACCCTCATTTTTTCCTCAGTGAAGACACGGCTTAATGTAATTATAATCAAAAAAGAATGATCAGATTACAATTCCAGTAGTTTCTGACTGATCCGACTCTTTGCTTAAGCCCAGAAAGGGCTAGTTAGTGGGAAACCGATGGGAATTTACTCATCCTTATTTTGATTATTATTATCTTAAGCCGTCTCTCGGCTTAAGTCGCAAGTGTGTCTAGGGTATAAGACAACAAGGCAGTGCAATAATCATGACCACAAAGGGACGAAGTCTGTATAAAGAGACAAATGAAAATGCCCCAGAGGTACCGCGTAATTCAACATAAAGTCTATTTATGTGTATCAATTTAAATAATGTAGAAGTATCTATATTTTATTGAGTACACAAATACCTTGTTGGAGATACACGAAAAAGGGTTACAATCCGGCATGGAAAGACTAAGTTTGAATTGTTATGTACGTTAATTACCATTTGAAATTCACGATTTATACAAAAGATTGTGTCCTGTGTGCTATAGAAACATTTTCACTTGACTTTTGCCCACTATTTTCTCAGATTCTTTATGCTTGCCTTTCATCTCTTAGGCCACGTGGTGATTTAAGAGAAAATATTCCACCTAATAGACCCATAATTCTCTTGAAATGTGCACATGGTATTTTCAGCAGTGTTACACTTGATATGTCTTGGAGGGATTTCAGTGGTACATATACATAATTTCACTCTCTGCGCTAATTTGATTAAATTTCAATGTTTTTTTTGCTCCTTTCACGTGTTTTACCAATGATTAGACGTATTAGATAATTTTTGTGGAATCTCGTGGGAATTTTATTGTATGTGACTGTCCAAGCGAGTAAATTATTTTAATCAGTGATTGCAAAAATTGGGCAATAATTGCCAACAGGTGCAAATAAGTGTCAAAAAGTACATTTTCTTGCTGATTTAATACCTAGGATAATGTGGATTGATCTTTGTGAATTTGTTTTACAATTATTAACCTTTTTTCTGGGTGGATGGCCTAAACGGTCAATGATATCGATTTTACAAGAAAAATAAATGTTTTTTTCTCTTCATGAAATCATAAAACATTACAAATAATGATGTTACTGTAGTGAAAGCGAAGCCTAAACATATTTTACTAGCATTCTGATGTACTGTTTGTTTCGTAGCTTAACAATTTAATTAACTTCTCTTTTAATATCTTATCGCAAAATTCTTCATGAATATTCGTAATGCAATGAATCAGTGATATTTTATAGCTTTACTGAAAAAGACTGACTTCTGTTGAGTGAAAGTGATTTAAAAAAAAAATGTATAGAAATCTTGACAAGTTTAATAGTGTCAATTAAATTGCAAAATTACTAAGATTTTTGATGGTTAAACATTTGCGGATATTATTATGCCTTCTGGAATTTATTGAGATATATATTATACTACTTTATGTTATAGGTCAATAATGTATCTTTCACTTATGTTGAACGAGATATTTTCTACATGTCTTATATGGAATTTAAGATGAAAGTAATAAGCAAAACTCACGAAATGTTCAAGTTTTCGAACTAATAAAACACCTAAACTCATAAAGCTCAACACCTCACCCATTTCCAATAGAGATTTACAATGTTCAATAAACTTCTTATATTCTTGACACAAATCCTTTTTCCACTCAGATTGTATCATGATACGTTAACGGTGTGTTAAATGAGTGTTTGAGGTGGAATTGTCTGTCGGAGGTTGAAGAAAAAAAGAGTTTTGAGAGAAAGAGATAAAAATTTTTGCATCGTTTTTGAGAGTTTACTTTGTGTAGATATAATTGGCACAATGTCTTATTGTTATCCAACTTTTTTTTTCGTTAGATAGCTTATGCAGATTTTTCAGCATTGCTACATTCGTGTGAATTAATACAGTGAGCAGCATTAAGATTTAAAAACAATTTCGTGAGCGATTGTTTTTAGTCGCCATTTGTCTATCAGTCGAATCAGTTTTTTGCATAAAGAAATGGCACATTTTGCTGATGGATTTATTAAGACAATTTACAATTGATTTTAACACCTTATAATAATATACATACACTGTAAAGAAGATTAAGACAATAATTGTTCTTTTGCATTAAAGACTACAATATTTTTATAGTAATTACACAAATGTGGACTTTCGGAAAATGTGTAATCTAAAAAGTGTAATGTAATCACACAAATGTGTATTATAATATAACTTTATTTAATGATAACCTGTGTAATCAGATGCCGAAACTAGCAACTGATTACATAGGTCTGCTACACATTGTGTGTAAAACTAGACATATTTAAGTCAAAATTTGTAGCAGTACACAAAACTTGCATATACAGTGGCGGTCAATACAATAGAACCATTTTACTAAGTCTGTTTTTTTTTTTTACTTTTGTTGCTTTTTTCAAATTTCTTGGAATAATCTTGATGCAGAAGTATTCAAATAGTTCCCTGACGTAGAATTAGTGTGTATATTAGTGTGTATATCGATAATGACATTTAGATTTACAATAAAATAGTAAATTTGTGATTTATAGTTTCAACTTATAATTTTATTTTCACTTGTTCAATTAATGGACCATATTCATTTATTTAAATGATTGTGGTTGTATTTTTTTGTTCAAATAGAATTTCACTATTGATGTATTTTCAGTAAAATGGTGATCTTTAACAACCAAAACAATACTTATTCTACGTAAAGTAGTTATTTAAACATTTTTACATTAAATATATTTTTATATTTTTTATCTGGAAAAAATATAAAAAAGCTTTCTGGGGGCGGTCTTATTATATTGTTCGCCACTGTATATGTAAATTTACAATGAAAATCACGATGGAATTATCAATATTTTTTTAATCGTGTGTAAGGGAGTCTTTAATGTACTAGATCGTTTTTTAATTACTCTATTTTTAAGAAAAGTTTCTATTTCACTTACGTACATAATTATTATAATATGATTTTAGGTCATGCCCCCTTTGGAAATGAGTAGTTAAATATGAGTAGTTAAATTTGATATTTTTAGTTTTAATTGTGTAGGGATGTGTTTTATGTCCGTATATTGCATATCTGGAAGATTTCTTATGGCCTGTATGCACCAGAGAAATTTATGTCCATCTTGAAGCAAATTCCCTACTATTGTGTAGGAATAGCTCTTCATAATGGACATAATTTCCCTAATGTGTAGATGCCATTACTCTTGTATTTTATTTTTCAAAGTCAATGAGGGAGAAATATACACAATCCGTTTTTTTTTTCAACTCCTCACAGATCTGGAGCTCAAACGATAAGAAATATGGCTTAAGAAACTTCAGTAACGCCCCATAAAAACGTTATATCTAGATTTTTTAATCTTTTTTCTTCACTATATCTTTGATTTGATCATGGTGACAAAATGGAAGTGGTATTACTAAATTCGTTCAATATGCTTAAAAATTCTTAAATACCACAACTCTAGACTGTTACTACATTTTGATCCTTAGGGGTGTGCCCTAGTTTTTTTTTACTTATGGGCGGGGCTTGCATAAATTATCAAATGGGTACTGCAACTAAAAAAAGTTTCAGTGGAGTTAAAGACGCCCTGACATTGATTTTTAAACAATAAATTTCAAATCATTATTTAGGATATTTTAATACTTTTCTAATGATGCAAAAATTCGTCCAAATCGTACCGTGCAACCTCGTGAGATACCGATCAGTTTGATGAAAAACCAAAATGCAATGAATGAATCCGACTGACCAACTACAAGGTGAAAATTGTGTGAAACTGGAAATTTTTCCTCACAGTTGTATACAATCATTTGCAATAATTGTTACCAATATATAGGTATCTATACTATATATATTGGAAATCACTTCTCAATAACTTAATTGTCCCACTTTCTATACTTATTTCCTCGATTTTAATTTGAGATACAAAAATCCTCAGCACTCCGTATGCCAGATTTAACGTGGGTGGTATGATAAACTTCTATTTTATTCAACATAAAAGTCATGTGTGGTTATATATTTAAAATTCACATCCGCTCTCTTCACATTGGTTTCTATCACCCAGTATATTATATTAATAGTGAATGAAACAGAAATACATATTTTGCCAGAGTGAAGGGGAAATTGGCAAGTCTATAAAGAATCGTTTCAGTATATTGCATAAGGTGGCTGATTTTATTTTGTCGTTTTTCCAAACTCATGTTCAAATGATAAAATGTGAAATTTTTCAGCTAAAAATTGCCAATTTGTTGGTGTATTTAGGGGGAGAGATTGAGCGAAAAATACTAAAATCACGATCTTGCACTAGTATTCTCAATCGCGTTCTTGAATTATATATATTAAGGCATATGGCGTTGGATAATGTGAAAGAATTTTTGTATGCGGTGCACTTTTGTGTCAATTCTCTCGCATTGAAAACCCGAGTGAATTTTGCAAGAAAATGCCCAACCAGAAAGTCACGAAGGTGTATTAAATACTCCAGGAGAGATATTAATCTTATTACATCTATTGCTCAGGCTTAAGTGAAACACCTAAAATTGATTTTGGGCCGGCTTGTATAAAAAAATAACTCGAGCATGTTCCCAACTACACGATAAATGTGAAAAAAAACCTAAATCAAAACAGAAGCTATGAAAAATGTTGTAAAATTACGAAAATCTTTCTGTACATACACCTCTCAGTTATGAATTTCAATTTGAACTAAATTTGTTGGAATGATTTCTAGGGTGCTGAAAAAAAGATTTCATAAATTTCTTCTCCTTTTTTTTTTTCTTTTCACCAAACCGTTTAACAAATCACTTAATTTTTGAATCAGGTTGAACTACTATATTTAACTTCACATTATAGTCTCAATGAAAAATGATTGTGTGAGAAGTAATTGATAGTTCTCTTTTTTTATGCGACTACATAGTTTCTAAATTTCATATGGCAATGAAGTACATCTTATTTCAGTGAAGATGTTAATGTGCTCATCAACATGTTCAAATTGCTCATGAGATGCCATGTCAGTAGAAGGTCCAGTGATGAAGAGACTTGAAGTGTTAAATTTTGTATTTTAATATGTCGTGAGTTTTTCAATATCTCACCTATTTTGCCTATATTTCATTTTCTTCTTGAAACACTGAGAGAAATATTGGAATATTTTGACTATTTTATGTTTTTATATTCCTAATAATTTATATAAATTTCTTAAAAGGGAATAGGGTAATATATTTGAATCAATTTGTTAATAGTATATTTTCTTTCGTTTAAACGAGATTGGCATTACAGAGGCTACGGTGCATCGGCTTAGTAATAACATAAGAATGTTGTTGATATGGGGTGACAAAGCGTCCCGTGCTTAGCGAAATGCTCAAACTTAGACTTAGATGTCATACCTCAAAAGTACTTTCGCATCATTTAAGGGAGAGTTTTGCAGGTTCGTAATGTTGCAGCTGAGTAAAACTCGATTTTTTTCTGAGTTACTAAATGAATCATATCTCAGGCCATATATTCTAAGCTAGTCCAGTACCTCACATATCTGACAAATTTGGAAGCCTAGGCTTTTTGTCCCAGGTTCAAAAAGAACAAATAAAAAATGGACCTTAAATTACAATTTTTATGTGTAATATTTTACATATTAAAACTTCACACACTTCAAGTATCTTTTCAAAGAAACAACTATTACAAGATATAGAGGGTTTATCAGGGTTAATATTTACCGCGAAAATCTTTGACTCGAAAGGGGTCGTTTTTGTTGGTGGAGGAAAGTCATGAAGATTATCACCTTGGCAGCTCAGGAAAATTGAACTTTACAGCTCTGCTGAAACATCAGTCAAAATTATTGACCACCGTCTTAGGGAATTCCTTACTGTTTTGTATCACACTGTGCACACCGCTCTAGGATATTTGATCCATACTGAGATTCCATTGTATAAGTTCACAAGACAATTGGGGTATTAAAATGACACTTCATTAGATTTCAAATAAAACATCAAACCTAAATCTGCTTATGGAAGGTGTGATTCTTTCATTGCCACTTCGGTGTATTTTGAGCATTTCTCATCTAATTTGCCTTGTTTTGAAGTGGAATTTTCCACATTTCATTTTATATTGGTCACTGGTAACTTTAAGAGACAGGTGATGTTTAGAAAATGTTCAGTAAGACAGATTGGAGGTGTTAGAGAAAATCTAAGGATTACAATAAATGTGATTATTTTTAGACGAAAAGCCACGATAAGCGTAAAATCCCTCTGCTGTGGCTTACCCGTTCACTTTATACCATAACGGTATGTCCCACATGAGCATAGCGTGCACCTTGAGGCGAGACATTCGCTCATTGCTCGGCCAGTCGCTCAGTGCATGACGAGCGCCAAGGCAGTGCGGTGTCTGAGGATCGTTCTCATATGTTCACACCACTTAAGCCTCGATCTCTCTGATTTCGCTTAACATTATGAAAGAATCACACCTAACTGACTGTCAAAATGCAGTATAAAAATGGTTTTCCAAGTTTCACAAAATATGTGTTAGAAAAAAAGCTTAAAATTGATTTTTTAACGCATAATATCTCCTACAAACGGTCAAAGCAAATAGATCAAAGTTCTAACTAAACAGTGATGTACAAATTTTTGTGTCCGGTGTAATATAATATTTCCGGTGAAAATGAGGAGTACATACATATGTGAAAAAAATTCGTACGTAGCTGAGCAAACCAGGGCAACTTATGTTAAAATCGCCACTAAATTTTAATTTTTCTCTGAAGGAAAATCCAAAGATTTCCAGGAATTTTGTAAGGTGGAATTGCAAACCTAATAAGGAAGATATTTTTTTTAATAAGTAGAATAGGGTGGTGGCATTACTTGTGGCCTGCCCTTATTTATGGCCTTATTGCAATTTTTGTCAGAATGTAATTCCAAAAACCAAAAAAAAATGTGATTTGTTATCATAAGACATAAAATATTTTTAATTCTGGGGTTTTTCGAAATCAGTTTATGACATTGTAGTGTTTTTTTTTGCGAGGAGGCCATAAGTAAAGACAAAGACCACAAGTAATGCCGTCACCCTACTTGATTCGATTTGTTTCGAATTTAGTAAAAAAAAATCTTTCACATCGTTTTCTGTACGAAGCCGCACAAGCTTTCCCTACCATTTACCGGTTCTCAGACGATTTAAACTTAATGGACGAACTTTAACAAATTCTCCAGGAAAAGAAATAATAAAATAATCAACAACATTTTATACAAATAGAAAACTATTTTCCTTTTAGCTGTGAGTATTTTGGAGAATCAACAAACCCCGGCGGACATTGAATTATTCTAATTTTAGATTTTAGGTTTTGGCGTACGTTTAACTCTTTAAAATTTCTAAATAAGTAATTCAAATTAATACACTGTGCAACAGCCAAAAATGGGATGGAAAATAATGAGTAGTTTCTTGTTCCTTGGTATGTCCTGAACATTTCTCCCAAAGAAACTTGTGGTCCATCACGTCAAGTTTCTGAGATATCTTAAGAAAAAGATCTTTAAGAAATTTTTCGAAATATTTGAAAAAGAGTTGTTTATAATCAATAACGGTACATCCTAGGATGTTGGTATCAAAGGATAACTCGAGGATGTGTAGAGGAGGATTTAAGGACATTTTTCCTTGAACATCGCATATCCCTATCCCTTCAATTTTTTAGAATTGTTTCATAAACTCCTAAATATCCTCCAAGTCCATGAAAAGGATTCGTGGGACGACTTGAATCCTTTACAAAAATAGTCTCCTGAATATCATAGGGTCGTAAAATATACCGTTATCCAGAAATTACGTATTTGAATGACTTATGAACCACAGAATTTTCTCTCAAAAATTCATTATATTATTTCATATCTTAACAACATGCACTGTAAGCCAATAAGACCTCGATATGGCATCGATCGGGCTCAAATTTTAATATGTTATAGCTGGGCCTTAGATCTTTCGATCAATACCAAACTTAAGGTCCCCCGACCCCCCTGACCCGAGATAAAAGGGTCGAAAAAAAAATTCATCAAATGGCCATAACTCCCGTTCTAATTGTCAGAATTTAAAAAGGGAAGGCGTTTTGGAAAGCTCTCGTGGAATGCAACTTCTCCTTCTAACATCGCAAGTTCGTAAAACTACCGCTAGTGACGCTATTATCAAAATGAAGGCTTTTCAACTTTCTAAGTTAAATAACTCAAAAATTCCTTTGTGCATCGGGCAGAAATTTTAGTATG
The DNA here is from genome assembly GCF_024763615.1 of Phlebotomus papatasi. Taxonomy (NCBI): domain Eukaryota; kingdom Metazoa; phylum Arthropoda; class Insecta; order Diptera; family Psychodidae; genus Phlebotomus; species Phlebotomus papatasi. The sequence goes on from NC_077222.1 coordinate 37,074,044, forward strand.
TTGTAGCCGTTGATTATATGTATCAACCAAAAAAATACTTAAGTCGATCCATAACCCTTGACCCGAGCTATAAGGGGTCAAAGTTCGAAAATTGACCGACCTCTATCTCCGCTTCTAATTAATATTTTGACCTAAATTTTGGTGTTTTGGTTTCGTCTCGATGAGCACTTTCAGATGAAAGTTCAAAAAATCACCACAGGTGGCGCTGCGATATCGTCAAAATTCATCAACATTCAAACTCATTTTTTCAAAGTGTGCAAGTTGTGCAAGTTAATCAATAGAACCGGAGATATGAGGGATCAAATTTCACGAAATTCAAAACATCATATCTTCTGTGCTTTTTGACCGAATTTGATGAGTAAAGGCGCACATTAAAGGTCTCACAAAAAGGACAAAATTCTGTTACCACCATTACACATAAAATTGGGAATTGTAAAGAATTTTATAAAATCCCTAAATCACGAGCAAGCGGCTTTCAAACGTTAGAAGGAAGTTTTTCCAAAACTCGCCATCGCAAAAATGGAAGAAAGTGTTTTCACGGGTCCTGACATCCGAAAGTTGGAAAAGGATTCAACTTTCACAAATTCTTTGCTGCCAGATGAAAAAATTGCATGAGAATCGGTCAAAAATGTAATTTACAATTGTTTGGGAGGCACCAGGACAGAAATTACCGAAAATCTTGTGCAAAAAAATAATTTCAGCATTTAAAGAAGTGCATGTGAATATATCACTGAAAATCCACTTCCTGTATTGTCACTTTGATGTTTTTTAAGACAAAAATCAACAGAATCAGATGAGCACGGAATAAAATACCATCAATTCGCTGCACCTTACGAAAAATGGTATACAAAAGCAAGAATCTTGATTCTCTTTTGCCATAAATGTGTTGAATGATGGATTACAAAGAAAATTAAACTTATGACACATTAGAATTTATTTGTAGAATATATGAAATAAAATAATGAATTTTTGAGAGAAAATTCTGTGGTTCATAAGTCATTCAAATACGTAATTTCTGGATAACGGTATATTTTACGACCCTATGATATTCAGGAGACTATTTTTGTAAAGGATTCAAGTCGTCCCACGAATCCTTTTCATGGACTTGGAGGATATTTAGGAGTTTATGAAGCAAATCTAAAAATTGAAGGGATAGGGATATGCGATGTTCCAGGAAAAATGTCCTTGAATCCTCCTCTACACATCCTCGAGTTATCCTTTGATACCAACATCCTAGGATGTACCGTTATTGATTATAAACAACTCTTTTTCAAATATTTCGAAAAAATTCTTAAAGATCTTTTTCTTAAGATATCTCAGAAACTTGACGTGATGGACCACAAGTTTCTTCGGGAGAAATGTTCAGGGCATACCAAGGAACAAGAAACTACTCATTATTTTCCATCCCAAGAAAAAAAGTTTCATTTTGTTGCACTGTGATATTAATCATATGTATGCAACATCCCATAAAGGTACTGTCTTGGCACAAGAAAAATTGTAATATACTTTGTGAAATCTAGTGCAGTTGAGCTCATTTAGATGCAATTTCCGCACCTTAACTTCCAATAAATTTATGATGACTTTAACGGGATTTGAACACAGGAACTCATATATTCATTATGCATTAACAGCCAATCAATTTCGCACCTAATTATCAGATCTCTTATAATTACAAATTACTTTATATTACAAATTTAGATTCTCTTTATGCTAATAGGGTAATAAGTTGTGATGCAAGTGTTGGTCTACTTTTTAATGATATATTTTATTTTCATAGAAAAACATTAAAAAGTTTAATGTGTTAATTTTAAACAATGATATAAAAACAATTTGAGGTGAATTTTATAAAAAAAAATGAAAACAAAATTATGCTTATAACATCCAAAATGCCTTTGAAAACGCAAACCTATATTATTTGTCACATTAATTAAAGTTTAACAGAGTTGTTTTACTTTTTCTCAGTGATCGTGGATGTTAAAGTTGGAAATTGAGAGACTCTGTTTATTTACTAGTAAAGTCAGTAAGAGGAACACAAACTTTGGAGGAAAAATTGTGTGAATGGAAAATCTCGGACAAACAATACTTGAAGGGTGTATTGTCTTGACTTTTTTAAAGGTTTTATTTTATGACTCCAGCACGCATATCGATTACAACACTTTTCCTCCTTCATTCATTTGAATATTGAGAATTTTCACATCAAAATACCGACAAACAGCTTGAGAGAGGTACCAAGAGCAAATAAATTGAGAAGTGAGACTCTGGATGATGAAAAAAAATTAAAGAGTTCCAATATCAATTGAGAATATGTTGCCGTTCTTTTTTGCTCAAGTGCTTAAAAAGGAGATACGGTGAATGAGAAAAAGGTACATTTCTCACCTCAATCGCTTGTTTTACCATAATATTTTGATTTACTGTTTTTTTTTCTTCTCCTAACAACTCTTGTCCTCATACCTCATGTTGGGTGTTCAGATAATGAATGGAGGTGGTTTGTGTAATGCAACATAAGATAATTTTTATTGAGATGATATAAGTCATAAACCATTGCTATCCTCTTGTTATACCTTCAACACATCGCACTATACAAAATATACCTTTTTGCCCTCTTTTGCTTCCATCATCTCGCTTAAAAGAGCAATTACTGTAATTTATTAACTTGCATCATCAAACTACATTAGAGAGTTGATTCTGCATATAGAAGAACATTGTGTGAAAAGAGTTTAATTGAATTTTTCATACTCTTAATGCGATCTTTCTCAGTGTAAAGTCACACAATTTTGGCTAATTTAAGCTTGCGCACATGGTCAATTTTTTTTTCATTTCTATATTTACTCAACAATAATTTGTGCTTACTTGCACTTTTTTCAAACTTTTATTCCCTAAAAACTAATTGCTATTTAATTTGCAACGAAAAATTGTGCACCGTTTTTGTTGTTAATGAAGAAATTGTGTGAGCTTTTGTGTTGGAGACTTTAATGTGGAAAACCTTGAAGATTGTGATCAATTTTCTGTTTCCATGATCTTTCTCGTCTCCTTCTGACAGATTTAGGTCTTACACTCACAGAAAAATCACTTTCCATCCAAAGATTCTTCCTGCAGATGCATTTTTTTTTAGTTTTGCTGAACAAGTGAATCTTGAAAATTCCACTTGCAAAAATCGATGATTGGTTGAAGAAAATGAATGGAGTAACAATTTTTTACCAATGAATGTACTTGACTGGTCAAAAAGTTATTTTTCGGATCGTACATCTCATTAATCGTACTGGCAATTGTGAGGAAGAGAAGGTGGCAAAAGAGTTGCAAAAGCAACATATTTGACATGGTCTTTCAATTGATTGCGAATCGATGTCTCTGACAATGTAAATTGGCAAAAGTTGGGGTGGTATAACTGAAAAATTCGGATTGAGTTTTAGATTTGATTGGATTGGTTTAATCCGGAGATATGATATATAGTCATAAATAAATAAAAAGACTATATAGTCATAAATGTCTTTTTTTAGCTTTTAGTTTAAATTCGAAATGTTCTAGAAAAGCAAGCTTTCATTTGGTCATGATTGAGTCAGTCAGACTTAGCAGACGAAGTATGACTGGGAGATGGAACAATGATTCGGGGTTCAGGAGCTTGACCGAGAGTTAAGATTGATTTGGTTTTGCTAGATGTAAAGGCAATATAACGCAGTAAAAGCTCTGAATCTTTACGGCTGTTGCTTAAAATAAAACTTTAGCATATGCCACGAACTAAAACTAGGAATTAATTTATAGTTTTGGAAAACATACCAAAGTGCGACGCCAACAATGTGAATCTGTTACAGAATTCAGGCTTTAAATAGTTTTTATAATAATAGTTCTATTTTTTTATTTTAAATTTAATAATTTAAAAAAAAAATGAACAAAGATTGTATTGTATAGTTGCAGAGATCTACTGTTTTTTATTGTATTTTTTTTTAAAGAAATGTTTCACATTAATAATTTCTATATTTGTTTTTAAAATTTTAAATTCTTCTTCCGTTATACGGGTTTTAGGTCTAAGGCTTATCCTTATAGCTTAACTGCTACAATTTCTTATCAATCAAGATGTCTTGGAAAAAATTTACTTAGGATTATATTATCAAGTGTAAATGTTCTATTAAATTCCAAAAAACCAATAAAATTGGTTGCTATATAGGATTTTGAGACCTTCGGGAACCGGGCTAAACCTCTAGTCTGAAGACCGCTTTATATTGTCAGTCGGATTCATTCGAAAATTTTAAATTTATACTACAATTCCAATAGTGCCATGTTAACGCATAAAAATTATACACGCTATTAAAAAAACTGCAAAGTTCTGGCGTAGATGTCAAATTTTTAAACTATTTTTTCTTATTTAACCCTTTAACGACGAGACAGTTTTCGCTGACAGAAAATCAGCAATAAAAATTAAACCGATAAACAAAACTTGTGAAACGTTACATCGATTACATCTAACCTTCGAAAAACCAACAGAGTCTGATTTGGTGTATTTTTTGCCTCTATGAACGATAGGTATTAAGAAGACATTTAAAATATTAATTTTATGACAAAGTGAAAAGTAAATAGATGCCTAATTCCGAGTTTGTTCTTGGGGAAATTTGTGTTTATTAGAAATGCCTTTGAGTGTATGATAAAACTTAATCGGTTTCGATAGGATAGGAGGACCGGTTATGAGAACCGATATATATTTTTTATCTAAAATTCAATTGCCTTACTCCAACTCTAAAAAACACTATTTTTGGATTATCGTCGGTTGCATCGATCGTTGTCGTATTTGCGTTTCTTTTGTGTCAGCATTTCGCGCAAGAGACAACGTCCCTAAGGTTACCAAACTTTAGGGTCATCTAAGGTTACGTTTTGCTTTAAAAAGCCAAAAAAATTATATTTTCTTACCCTCAATTTTTGACCTTCTCGTCCTTAAAGGGTTAAATCTTGCTTTTTGATTTAAATAATTCCAGTTATATTGAACCGTACAACTACAGAGATCATTAAAGAGGATGAAATATACGTCCATATAAATGACGGTCGGTAATTGGTGATTGGATTATTGCGAAATTTTTGTGTTTCTGTGCAAGAAAATGAAGATGAGTTCAATTGAAGTGTATCCGAGCGAAGTGAAAGATGTCTTTGAACATGGTTTTTTTTTTTGCTTCTTGCCCTCTCTTGCATCTGAAATATGAGAAACTCTTCAAATGTGAGATAGAAAAAGTTTGTTTCTCTGTGGCATTTTTGTCCAATTTTCTGGTACTGTATACCCCTTTGATTGAAGTATTGAGATAAGACATTTTGGGATAGGCAAATGGGGCGAGAAAAAAAAATAATGCATGTAATGTTGGTATATAAATTAATTTAAATTGGACAGCGTGAAAAAAAGAGCTTTTTCTTTGGGTATATCTGGGAGAGGAGATTTAAAGTAAAAGTATCTTTGAAACTTGATCATAATGAATGTAAATGGGATTGTTGCGATAGTGTCTCGAATGATTACAAATTTTTGTCACAATTGCAGAGAGACCGCATAATGTGGGGCTAAAGATAGCCAAAGCAGTGCTAAAATTGGATCGCGATGAAATACAATGTTGCAAAGAAAAGCGAAAGGAAGCAGATTAATTGTTGGATCTCATTTCATCAGCAATTAGTATCTCTTTCTGGCGAAATATTGTAGATTAATGGTAGACCGTATAGCCTATGGTTGGGCTTCTTTTCTAATATAGAAGTACTTCCAACCTGATTTTCACACGTACAAGAAGGATGAGAGAGTAACATTATTTTAAAAAAATCATCATGTAATCAAATTATGTGAAAGAAAATTGAGAATTCTATGGGGAGGGACAATTTGATGTGAAATTCGTGATGAAGATGAAGAAAAATCATAAAATAAATTGTATTGTTTCAGTTTAATTTTCTCTATACCCTACTAACCGAATATAATTAGCCATATATGTAGAAGCATTTAAAAAAAGTTATATAAGATATAATTAATAAGTGTTGAATAGATTGCAAAATTTTACACTTTAATTATATCGCTGTCACATTTTTTTTGTTTCTTAATTATTTTATTTTTTTCAATAAGCTGACAATTTTTCACTTTTATTATTAAATAACAATGTGATTACTAATTCTCTTAATTTTATTCGGACTTTCTTGTCTCATGTCTCTTTATAATTCTTTTTACCTACTTACAAAAGACAGGAATTAATTATCACGAATAAGGTTCGTGTCACATTAGTTTCTACCTGTGACCACTATAAAAAAAAATAATAATAGCAATTATAAATTATTTTTTTGAGAGTTTGTCTCTGGAAAGAGAAATGAAAAACAAACACTCTCAGCATTCAGGGGAAAATTAAAGTTTTTATCACGCTTTCATAAATTTAAGAAATTCTCCCCTTAATCTTGCCTGTATTGCATTTTCCACGCCAATTTCTGTTAATCATCCAACAATATATAGTATTCATGCAAAGTGCATGTCTTGAAAAAGCAATAATTCTATGAAAATTGCTCTCAATTGTGATGGAACGAGAGATGCAACCTCCTTTTTTTCTCTCGTATGGAATTTAATTTCTCGGCACGAAGATGAAATTTATGGCGGTAAAAAAAGGTGTGATAAATTGATTAAAGCTCATGGTTAATTTTGTGATAAATTCAGTGTCGTATAATTCGGAAATGATTAAAGGAATCACTTTATCACAGTGAAAATTACTTCAATTAACTTTCATCATGTCTTTTGTACCATCCAGGGGGATGTGGATTTTTTTTTTAAACTTAAGCCTTGATCTCACGATTCACATAAATTCATGCTAATTACGAGGAATTTACAGTTTCCCTGCTATATTATGCTGAATTTTGATGAATATGAATAAAAGCATCATTTGTCAAAATATACATGAAACTTTAAAAAGATTTTTTTGTGTAAAATCAACACTTGACTCAATAGAGTACAATGCCTCATCTTGGAGTATGGAAAATTTCACTTTCTACTACCCATCTTATTGAATTAAATAATTATAATTATGAAAAAAAGTAACTTCTTTACATTGCTTATTTCTATGCTTATGCACGAAATCAGCATATAAATGTTTTTTTCCCAACATTATTTAATAGTGGTAATTTTTATGTTTTATTCCTTAATTGATACTAATTGAAAATATTAGGAGAATTTAATTTTTTATTATGTTGTAATGCGTTTTTGCTGGCTGTTGTAAGGCCTTTGTCTAACTGAGAGGAAAATCACCATCAACATGTTGATAGGTGTTGAGATGAAAAAGAGCACATCACATAATAAATTTTTAGTCAAGAAATGAGAAAGGTGCTAAACGTTTTTTTTTTACGCCACTTAATGAAGTTAATTTATATTGGTGTATCGATATATCTTATAGTTGTTGATGAATTCATGAGATTTCTAACAATGTTTTTCTGAGGGACGAACCCCATCATTAGATGAAGCAAAAAGTGTTACAAAATTCTCCTGGTTCTTTGAGAAAAGGTTTCTTTATGCAAAAATCGTAAATTTAACTAATTACAGCCTAGGTAGATATGTGAAAATTGATTGCATATCTCATATATCGCATTTATTTTTTTCTGTCTTATAAATATGCTTATTAAATTGTCAAAATATACCTCTTTTAAATCTTTCTAATTTCTTATGTAACTATTAGATTATAAAATTAATCAATTTGCAAGCAATCGATGTAGTTATGGCTACTGAATTCGTTTTTATAAGAGCGATTTTTTTTCCCAATTGATTATCATAAATGACTGTGTATGCTTATTAAACTTCCGAAACATAATTCAAATTATCCGAATTATTTCACGGACAGGTAACACGTCGTCACGCACAGTTTCTAATCGGGTTTAATTGAGGTTTCTGCAAGTGAACATTAAAAGGTAGAAGGTCTGTTTCTTGATGAAAAAGACAGAGTAAAATCTTAAAATTGTCGTCTTTTAAAATATAGGTGTATAATTCAGAAGACTTCTCAGACAATTTTCTCCATTATTTTTTAAGTAAATAAAACCGAGTTTGCGACTGGATTAAAAAGTAAGATCATTGATGGGAGAATTAATTAAAATTCGTGGGTTTGTCATCGTTATATGTCATTGTGTTGACTTTTTATTCACCTATCCTTCTCACTATTTTCAATTGCTAGCTAATTATATGACAGAAATTATATTTTAAGCATGTGTATTGTAAGTGTTGTAGACAGAAAATTGGTACCTTGATCTACTCTTTTCATTGCTCAACATAGATATAATAAAAAGAGAGTGAGAAAGAAAAAAAAGTACAATAATAAATTGTCTTTTTAATAAGAGAGTGTTTCAATGTCACTGACTTTAAGTGAGAGAGAGAGAGAGAGACTATAAAATGAATAAAAGAATTTTAAATATTTTGCTCTCTCATGATAATCTAATTAAAGTCAAAAAATAATTTTGTTGCTCTTTTGTTGATATTAATTCAAACAGATTTTTTTATTTGTGCTTTACTCTTGTACTTTCAGATGCTAGAAAGATCACGGAGAAACAGATTAAGAGATTGAAGATCAAGAGGTGAGTTAATTTTTAGCTTCAACTCTACAGTTAACTTCCTACCATTGTAGTAAAATTGTCTCGTGCCCTCTTTTCTACCGGACATTCATAAATTCATGAATTTTTGCTATTATATTCTCCTTTCTCATGCTTCCGGAAACAATTTTCGACAGTGTATTAATTACTAAGTGGAAGATTGCTGTGCTGTTTAAACTTGCGTCAAAATAGTGAGCCAAAACGTTCACTTATATGATACACTGTGGGAAATATTTAAATATTTAGGGGAGAGCGGGGAGTTTTCATCAGTTTTTGCGTAAATATTACGCAATGCAATAACTGGTTTCTGAATAGAAAAGAGCATAACACTCATTTTATTGTTATACCGATTTATAAGTATCTAGATTTGATTAGCTTATTTTAGGTGGCAAAGAGAGCTTACTCTACTCTTCCATACTTTACTGAGTTAGCTCCCCTTAAATAATTTAAGTCATACCCTCTACAGCAGCTATAAGGAACTAAAGTTTGTCTCTACGAATTTTTAAAACGAAGTAGAAGGACACAACACTATCTAGACCAATTAATTAACAAGTTTATATATAAATAATTCATGTAAATTCATTAGAAAGAAAATAGACCACGCCCCCTGTAGAAATTGTATTAAAAATAAATATATACCGACTGTTCAGAATATAAAACGAATAAATCGCGAATGGCCAACTGTGCAGGAGAGCAATTTCAAGCTGAGGTTTTATATGCTGAGTATAGGATTTTTAAGTTTTGAAACTCCTATGACTTTGGGAATTCCGGTATAATATAGGGAAGGTACAGGGAATCAACACTAAGAGAAATCCGAAAAAGTCAAAATAACATTTACCCTGCAGTATTGTTAGGAGAACGGTGTAAATATTACCCTTTTTAGGTGTATTATGGGTTAAAGTTACCCTTCTTTCATGTTGATTTTACCCTTAAAAGGTGTAAAATTTACATTAAAAAATGTTGATATATTTTTACACGCAAAAAGTGTTAAAGTTATGATGAAAAAAATTAATCGCAGCCTCTTTTTTTTCTCAGTGAAGGAGTAGGGTAACGTGTGGTATTTCGTGACACTTTTTAGCACTTTGAAGTTTCAAACATCTTAACGACTTCTCAAATAATTTTTTTTTTGTTGATAGAAATATTTATGTTCCGTATGCTATAAAGAATAAGATTCTTATCGTAAAATGTTGAAAAATGCATAATTTTTTATACAAAATAGCAAAAATGTATAGTAGTAAAAGTGATATATTTCGGGACAGTTGGGTATTTCGGGACAGACAAAAGTCGTTATTATGCAAATAAATTTCACCGAGCCTGATTATTTACCTTCAAGTAGAAATTCTAAACTTCACTCTTTCATAAAAATTTTGTTTAAATTTCACTTGTAAAGTGATTTAAATCGAAAAAAACTAAGCACTGTTCGTGTTGACATCTGAAAAATTGACCACACTGATGCTCTTGTAACAAGTGAAATGTGACACTCACAATTCACGCATTTCACGCTTAAAATTAAATACAATTTCAGAAGTTTTATGTTTAACTAATACGGAAAGAGCTTAATATTTCATATAGAACTTAAAAATAATTAGAAAACGAATATTCATAGGATTTTTGATGCGTCCCAAAATACCCATATTATGTCCCGAAAAGCACCTTGTCTAGAAATACCACACGTTACCCTACTCGAAAAGCGAAAAAACGAGTTATTCGACTTATATGCTGATAAGTCGATATGCTCACAATGGTAAAAATAAAAGGATCATATTGATCCAAATTTGATCCTTTTGCAAAGGATGGATCTAATTTCAAACTCTGATTGCACATTTATCATAATAGAACGTTTTATCATAAACTTATTACTCACAACATATTTCTCTCATCGGAGTAAACACCAAAGAATATTTTTCATTGTTTTTGTTAATTTCTTATTTAGTTAAATAAAATGATAGTTTTCAAATGATCCTTGATGATCCATTTATTTTTACCAGTGCTACATTATAATCCCCTATTGGATGACTTTTAAACCATTTGGCACTTTCTATCACTTCTAATATTTTCATAAAAAGTAGACAAAAAAAAACTCGACTTTTAATAGGAAAAATGCATACAAGTGGGCGTGGCTTTCCAACAAAATTTTATATTAAGTCGATAAAAATTTCAAAATTTGAAAGTTTATTAATATTATATTACTCATAATATTGACATAAAATATTTCCAATTATTCGCGAAATAAGTAAATATGCCAATAAGGAGAAAAAGAAAAAGTTTGTGCGTTTCAATACCTTCAAAAGTTATACCTAAATCTAGATGTATTTTTATATTAAATGCTTCCATGAGACTTTTAAGGAGGGTGTAACTTATTCATTTAAGAGGTACAATTCTCTTTAGACATTTCAAAAGGTGAATTTGTGACTTGATTAAGTGCTATATTATCACTTCATTGATTTCGAATTAAAAAATCATATAACTTTATTTGGCTAAAACTTCTGAAAGGGGCATGTCCTAAAATATTCATTCACCTGAGATAACTTAAATTATTAAATAATAGAGAAGTGTTATTCAGAGGATGAATGGTATCCAATTCTTGCTTCTATCCTCAATTAAACTGGTGACTTCTTGCTACTTGTTAAAATGTTCTACTACTACCTAAAGCTAAAGTATAGTTTTTAACCATATTTGTCAAATTGGGCTTTTCTACAAATAAGTCTTTGAAAAATTTTATTTATTTTTTTATAAAACATTTTTTTTTTTTTGAAATTTTATTTTCATATTGGGTCAAAAACTGTGCTAAATTATTTATGCAAACATTTTCTCATCCAAAATTCCTCACTCTCCTGTACTTTAGTTTAATTGAAACTTACTACTTTTACTTATTATGAGTATAGAGTTGTAGGAGGTCTAATTTTACCCTTTGTCTAATTTTAGCGGAAAATTTTAATGTGATTATATAAAATAAAATTTTCTTTCGCGAAACGCACAATCAAACACACAATCTCACAGTTAATAATTTTACTTTGGGTTTCTTTATCGTATTTGAAGATAGTTTTAAAATAAATAAACATTTTTAACATTTCTAATTCGAAGAAAACTTATGTCAATATGTCCATTGGAGTTTCGAATATTGCAATCAAAAGTTATTAAATTCACACATTTGTGTGTAATTTATATATTTAAAAAAGCGTATAAATTTAACACCAGTCGTGAAATCCACTAAATTGCCATCAAGTTGTACGACATATAAAATTGTCCCAGAAAGGTGTGAGTAAGTGTGTATGTATATATAATAAAAGTTAAATGATATAAAATTGTAGCATGGTTCGATCAGATTTTTAAAGGCCTCCTTTAAAACATTAAAAAGAGCTATAGCCAACCATAGAAAAAGTATAAATAATTTCCAATATGATAGAGTGAGAAGGAAAGACTGTGCAATATTATGCAATAATTTCTTGGGTGATCTTATTTTTTTAGTTGCTCTTTTTCTCTCTTCATTTAAACTGGTTGCAATTTATTTGTGGTTGGCTTGTTATTGGTTATGTACACTGAGAGTGAGACATGCTCTAAAATCATATTAAAAACTTCTCTTTTCGGACATTTCTCCTGAGGCACCGCCAATTTTTCACCTGTGTTTTTCACATGTTCCCAAATCGAGGAAGTTGTGTCTATAAATTCTCGCATATGTTGTATTAGGAAAGCAAAAATAATATACCGCAGCGAGAGATCATTAAGGTGAAGATGAAAGACGCGAAGAAAGTGAATAAAAAAAGGGGACAAAAATCGGTCAACTTGTTATTATAACATCAACGTGATTTTAATTGCTCGTTTTTTTTCCTACTTTGTTGCTCGATGATTTAAATTTGATAATATTGTGTCTTGAGGTCTTACAAGCACTATATATATATGTACGTATGTTAAGTTACAAATTTCTAGAGCCTTATAATGCTTTTCTATCTCTTCTCTGAAGTCTTTTCACTTGAAAGAAAGACATGTAAATTCTCTCCTTATACGTAAGATTTTAATTAATTTTGCACTCCAAATGCAAAATATTGGCTTTGATTTACCAACTCTGTGCTGTTCACATTGCACTCCTATATAGAAAATGTAGCATTTTCATGTAACTCTACCGACTTCTCCTTTTTCGGCGACACTCGAACGATTCATTGAAAATCCAATTGCAATCTTTTGTCTCACCTGACATGTCAATTGCACAGAAGAAATGCAATTAAATTTAGTTAATTTATAAATAAACAACATTGTTGTTTCGGAGAAAATTGTAAATAGAAATGTTAAGAAAATGGGATTATCCGAATAGTATGGGAACGATTGTTCGAGAAAACGATGCACTTACAATGCATAATAAGTAATACATACAAATTATTTTCGAATATACGATCTGTGATTCAGTGGTTTCTACCGTTTACCTGATGAGATCGGTAGTAGTAAGTCGGCGGTAGCCGCAATAAAGCATAATTGAGGACAAATATATAATTGAATTGAATCTTATGATGAATCTTATTAGGTTGTATTTGGAAACTTAATAGGAGTATATTTCGATTAAGTAATTTTGACTAATTCGGTTGAAAAATAACCTATTGTAGAAGATTTTTCCGCCAGACAACGGCAAAGTAGCGATCGTATCGTTACGCTTCTCGCCGTTGTTGGCAAACCTTCCCTATTGCAATTACAAAGTTGCCTCCCTGACCTGCTTCAAAGTGTGTGGTATAACACTCTGGCGCTATATGTGGTGGTGTCAGTGTGTCATAGGAAGGCTCAGAATGCGGATGCTGAGCCTGTGAATTTCAAAAAGAGGGCTACCACCTGTTGAACCTAAGTGTCGGTTGTTCCGGAAGGGCTACACTATATGAAGTGGTTTAATTTTGATCTTAAAAAATTCAAAATTTCGAATTTTAAAGTTAATATTATTTGCGAATTGGTGTACCTACCATTTTTGAAATAAAAGAAAAAGGAAAGAAAAACAATAGGGGAAAGTACTCTCCCTTTGAACGTTCATGCCTTCGAATAATGTGAATTTTCTTTTATTTTTCCTAGAAGCTTATAGACAATTATCACATAATTATCAATAGATGATAAGCTAACTAATATTAAATAAAAATGTGTAAATCTCTTAGGAAAAATAAATGAAAAGGGACAGATAATCCTAACCGGCTTATATAGGTGAGATTCTTAACGTGAGCTAACTCGGAGTGCATGCAAATTCGATTTAGAGCTGAAATTGTGAGTCGCCATTCAGTTATCTTGAATCAAATTCGTGAAATTATACAAATTTTGTATTTAAACCAAAATATCAAGGATTGGGATGAACTGACAGAAAAGTGTTATATGGGTGAAATGTAGACCAGAATGTTCTCTATAATTTTCCCATAGAACATGATCTCATCGATTACTCAGAAGCCAAGATAATCGAGGTTTTTTGTTTCTTAACTCGTTTTTTCATCCAGAGTTCCCCAAGTAGTCATTTGTTGAACTTCAACTATATCAAAGAATTGTTGTCTTTTGTGGGACTTTCCATTTAAAACCCTATTTTAAGTGTCTTTGTGGAGTAGAGGCAGTCAAATTGGCATCTGAGTGATTTCAAAGCGTTATTATGGGAAAAATCAATTTTTTCACACTTAAACGGCAAAATCGGAGTGATAGCGTGGTCTGAGTGGAAAATGATGTATGGACGAAATGTAGAGACAAATGTGCTCTACAATTATGTCGAAGTAATCATCAAAATCGGTTCAGCGACAGTCGAGATAATTGAGGTTATGTGATATTGAAATTGGTTTTTCGACTGTGGCGCCCCTGGTGTTGGTCCCACGAAGTTCAAATATTCTAGAAAGTTGTAGCATTTGGTGAGATCTTTCGTTTAAGCCCTCATTCATCAAAATCGGTCACATAGAACCGGAGATATGATTTTTTGAATTTCGTGAAATTTGACCCCTCATATCTCCGGTTCTATTGAAACCACAGCGCGCATACGCACCATTTTGGAAACGTCCTAGACTGGACTACAACATACTAAAATTTCATTAACTTGCACAATGCCGTTTTTGAGAAAAATGTCTTTGAATTTCGATGAATTTTGACGCTATCACAGCGCCACCTGTGGTGACTTTTTGAACTTCCATCTGAAAGTGCTCATCGAGACGAAACCAAAAAGGTAAAATTTATGTCGCTATGTTAATTAGAACCGGAGATAGAGGCCGGTCAATGTTCGAACTTTGACCCCTTATAGCTCGGGTCAGGGGTTATGGATCGGCTTAAGGTTTTTTTTGTTTGATAGGTATAATCAACGGCTATAACATACTAAAATTTCAGCCCGATTGCATAAGGAATTTTTGAGTTATTTAAATTATAAGATTTAAAAATTTTCTTTTTAATAATAGCGCCCCTAGCGGTGGTTTTATGAACTTGCGATGTTAGAAGGAGAAGTGGCATTTCATGAGAGCTTTCCAAAAAGCCCTCATTTTTTAAATTCTGACAATTAGAACCGGAGTTATGGCCATTTTAAGAAATTTTTTTTGGACCCTTATAGCTCGGGTCAGGGGGGTCGGGGGACCTTAAGTTTGGTACTGATGGAAAGCTCTAAGGCCCAGCTATAACATACTAAAATTTGAGCCCGCTCGATGCCATAGGGGCGGAGCTATTGAGAAAACAAAAAAGGGGGGTCTTCAAAATGTCGGAAGGAGGGGTGGGGGGTGGGGGGTCAATGCACCATGTTGCAATTTTCATACGATATTTAACCTTTGCCGAAAACCGCAAGTCGATATCTTTTTTAGTTTAGGAGCTATTAAGCTCCAAAGAGCGGCCGGACGGCCGGCCGGCCGGACGGACGGCCGGCCGGCCGGCCGGCCGGGAACGTAACTTAGCCCCCCATATATTCGTGATCAGGAAGTGGCGAAACACATTTTGGCCAAGTTTGAGCGCGATCGGACGACATGAAATTTTGTTAGGATTATAGTAGGTGAGATTGTTAAGAATCTCACCTAATTCACATTTATCCAAAGGGATGAACGTTCGTAAGGAGAGTACTTTCCCCTAAACGATTTTAGAAATATGGATATTCGAAGACCTGAAGTCGCACTCTTTCATAGTTCGGTTTGTACATAAACATTAGATGGAAAACAAACACTATGACATCATTCGGAGCAATGAAGTAGTAGAATATTTAATTATACTATAAAGATTTATACCTAGTAAATTAATAAGGGAAAGTACTCTCCCTTCGAACGTTCATGCCTTCGAATAATGTGAATTTATTTTATGTTTCCTTAAAGACTTACACGTAATTATCACGTAATTATCGATAATTGATAATAAGTTAACTAATATTTAATAGAAATGTGTAAGTCTCTTAGGAAAATTAAAAGAGAATTCACATTATTCGAAAACATGAACGTTTGAAGGGAGAGTACTTTCCCCTACATTTTACACTAATACATTTGGCAAAGAACCACAAATCAAGAATACCAAATCTCACTATCTTATAAAAGAAATCTAGGCTTTCAATTTTTGCTATAAATGGCTGTTATGAAACTCTTTAAACGAAATTTGAGAGATTCGCGCAAGGAATTAGAAAAATATTAAAATTTCTAGCCCTGTGTTTAATTTTATTTTTACAGGAAATATTAGTATTGACTACCTTAATTAAAGCACATTTCTCGTAAATGTAGTGAAAAATAGTCTATGATAAGGTTGTAGAAAAATAAATTTCCTATCAAAATATAATATTTCCAATCAGATTTTCAGATCAAATCAGATTTTCTTTTAAGATAGAGGAAAATGGTTTAAAGCAAGGTCGAAGACCAGTGAAATTCCTATAAGAATGTTATGAATACAAACCTATCGAGTATTATAGTAACCAAAGAAAAATAAAGTATTCATTTTATGAATTTTTACCCCACTATCCCCTACTAAATTTAAAAAAATCCTAATATTAGGTGAGATTCTTAACAATCTCACCTACTATAATCCTAACAAAATTTCATGTCGTCCGATCGACCTCAAATTTGGCCAAAATGTGTTTCAGCACTTCCTGATCACGAATATATATGTGGCTAATTTACGTTCCCGGCCGGCCGGCCGGCCGGCCGGCCGCTCTTTGGAGCTTAATAGCTCCTAAACTAAAAAAGATATCGACTTGCGGTTTTCGGCAAAGGTTATATATCGGGTGAAAATTGCAACTTGGTGCATAGACCCCCCACCCCCCACCCCTCCTTCCGCCATTTTGAAGACCCCCCTTTTTTTGTTTTCTCAATAGCTCCGCCCCTATGGCATTCAGCGGACTCAAATTTTAGTATGTTATAGCTGGGCCTTAGAGCTTTCCATCAATACCAAACTTAAGGTCCCCTGACCCCCCTGACCCGAGCTATAAGGGTCCAAAAAAAATTTCTTAAAATGGCCATAACTCCGGTTCTAATTGTCAGAATTTAAAAAGTGAGGGCTTTTTGGAAAGCTCTCGTGAAATGCCACTTCCCCTTCTAACATCGCAAGTTCATAAAACCACCGCTAGGGGCGCTATTATTAAAAAGAAAATTTTTAAATATTAAAAGTTAAATAACTCAAAAATTCCATTGTGCATCGGGCTGAAAATTTAGTATGTTGTAGCCGTTCATTATAGCTATCAAACAAAAAAAACCTTAAGTCGATCCATAACCCCTGACCCGAGCTATAAGGGGTCAAAGTTCGAACATTGACCGGCCTCTATCTCCGGTTCTAATTAACATAGCGACCTAAATTTTACCTTTTTGGTTTCGTCTCGATGAGCACTTTCAGATGGAAGTTCAAAAAGTCACCACAGGTGGCGCTGTGATAGCGTCAAAATTCATCGAAATTCAAAGTCACTTTTCTCAAAAACGGCATTGTGCAAGTTAATGAAATTTTAGTATGTTGTAGTCCAGTCTAGGACGTTTCCAAAATGGTGCGTATGCGCGCTGTGGTTTCAATAGAACCGGAGATATGAGGGGTCAAAGTTCACGAAATTCAAAAAATCATATCTCCGGTTCTATGTGACCGATTTTGATGAATGAGGGCTTAAACGAAAGATCTCACCAAATGCTACAACTTTCTAGAATGTTTGAACTTCGTGGGACCAACACCAGGGGCGCCACAGTCGAAAAACCAATTTCAATATCACATAACCTCAATTATCTCGACTGTCGCTGAACCGATTTTGATGATTACTTCGACATAATTGTAGAGCACATTTGTCTCTACATTTCGTCCATACATCATTTTCCGCTCAGACTACGCTATCACTCCGATTTTGCCGTTTAAGTGTGAAAAAATTGATTTTTCCCATAATAACGCTTTGAAATCACTCAGATGCCAATTTGACTGCCTCTACTCCACCAAGACACTTAAAATAGGGGTTTAAATGGAAAGTCCCGCAAAATACAACAATTCTTTGATTTAGTTAAAGTTCAACAAATGAACACTTGGGGCACTCTGGATGAAAAAACGAGTTAAGAAACAAAAAACCTCGCTTATCTTGGCTTCTGAGTAATCGATGAGTTCAAGTTCTACGGCAAAATTATAGAGAACATTCTGGTCTACATTTCACCCATATGACACTTTTCTGTCAGTTCATCCAAATCCTTGACATTTTGGTTCAAATACAAAACTTGTATAATTTCACGAATTTGGTTCAAGATAACTGAATGGCGTCTCCCTACTTCAGCATCAAATCGAATTTGCATGCACTCCGAGTTAGCTCACGTTAAGAATCTCACCTACATAAGCCGGTTAGGATTATCTGTCCCTTTAATTAATATAATTAATATCATCAAATTTTACTACAAGTACTAATTTCCGAATTACCTAGATGTTAGCTTAGAATAATACGGAATAGAGTCGTCGATACATGTTTCTTATGTCAAATACGATAAATGCACAGCACATACAGAATCCACCTATGATGTTATTTACAAAATTCGCTAATAAGGTTTTTTTTAATTATTTTTTTTTATTTAAATGTTTATTACAATTTGTAATAGTAGGTGAGACTCAACAATCTCACCTACTTTTCTATTTTGAAATAGATTATTCAATCTCTACTTGGTGTGAAACACCTCATAAAATGTCCATCAAGTGACGATTTATCGGGTATTAAATTTAAGGTAGCACTACTGAAAATTTAAAATATTTAAGACAATAAATCTCAGAAATCAGGGGTGACATTAGACTTAATCGACAGCTCAGAATAAGACTCGAACTACTTGAATTTCTACAAAATTCATTTTATTTTTCCTTTTTGGTTACGCCTTGGCATCGTCTATCTTCCCTATGATTATTATAGTACCTGAAAGTTAATTATTCTTAAAATTAGAGATACATCTATTTTTCATGTAAAATCTTAGCATAAAATTGCTTTTCTATTAACACTAAACCTACCGATATCCGGTCAAATTGACCAATTTAAAATTAACACATATTTAAACGGTACAATATCGCTATTAAACTTTATGAATTTCTTAAAATATGCAGGTAATATATTTTTCAATGTTTACACTTTAATTTTGTGCTCTTTTCCAAAACAAATTTGTTGAGTATCCTACCCTACCACGGTTTCCCATTTGACCGAAAAACGACCAAAAATGGTCGGTAGGTTTAGTGTTAAATTGACTATTTGCGAGTTGTTCAAGTTTTATGCTGAGCCATGAGAGATAATAAAATGGCTATAACGTGATCAAAAAAAAAATTCAATATCCTAAAAAACGTCCCCATTTATTTTTCTGGCGAAAATTGACACATAAAAAGTGCATTAGCGTGTCGAGGAAACGAAAGACTTCAATGCTCGAAAGAAAGAAACCCGAATATATGAGCGCAAATTTCCGATTGATTTAAAAGTTAATTCAAATATTGGCTGTGTCAATTGAATTTAACTATTTTTTGTTCACAAAAGACTGCATTATAAATGTTATTTCCTCAACAATTGCGCTTGCAAATGTGGCGCCTTTTTTTGCTTGAGACAAGAATGTCATGCACGAAATTTCATTCAAAACATGGATAAAATTGCTAATAAGTGTCACGAGATTGTCATGCCAATTACTTGCTTTATTTGTCATGGTTTTTATATGAGGATTTCTTTTTATTTATTGGGATCTAGACTAGGGCTAGGAATATGTACTGAGAAGGTCAGGAAAGGATGGAATGTCGATAGATTTTTGTGACTTAAAATGTATAGTGAGTAATATCAATTGGAAAATTATTGCGATCATAATCGTGACTGAATGACTGTTGCAACTCATCATAAATGGTCAATTATTCAAGAGGGTTTCATACTTGCTTCTCTTCTGTCATCAATTGCGCGATATGGAATTTAAATTCTTCTCCCATTGTCTGGAGTTATATAGCTGGCAAATTGTGTACTACCTGGAATGGATTGGATTACTTTTGGACAGCAAATTGGTCAATAATGTCTTCCGTGAGATGAAGAATTGCGATGACTAGTTATTGATCAATCATTTAGCAATCGGTAGATCAATTGGATTTATATTATTGACTGCAAATTGGTCTATTGACAAATTTCACTACATAAATTATATAGTATGTAGTTTATATGAAAGTTATGTTATTTCTATTATTTCAATGTGATGTGAAATGAATATCAAATGATGGGTAATTTATTAAATTACTCCATATATGCATCCCCATATGTCATCTTCTTATGGACATTGAGGGCTTCACAACCGCAAATGGGCGTCAGAGATGTGTGGATAAAATTCATTTAATTTGATATCCCATGAATGAGGGAAAAAGAGAAAATTGCGTCAATGAAATTAAAAGTGCAACTTTCAAGTCACTTCGCAAACAATAATAATGCGATATGATGCCAAGAATGAGGGAAAAGTGCCACAAATGACAAATCTCAGAAATGAGTTTGAAGATATTGCGGATTTCTTTGATATTAAAAATTTTCCCTTCTTTTCTCTCTCTTTTACACCTTTCTCTCCCTCTTACTCTCTACAATCTGTCGCAATGAATTAATTGCGTAGATCCAGATGTGCTGCAAAATGCATTTTAATTAATAACACATAGGTAATTACTTGAAGAAGTTAATCGTTGTCGTCGCATTTGGCCATTTAGATTATATGTAAATGATTAATTATGATTATGTCGCTGTTGATTTACACACAAATTGTCCGGCATATAAAATCTGTATCACTGGATTGGAAGATGATGGTGAGAGATGGTGGAAAGAAAAAAAAATAACATAATCTAACCACATAATCCCAACATGTGGCGATTGCTATCGCAAAAGTTGTCTTTTCTACACTGAAATTACTGTGTTGGGTATCAAACATGATTTTTCTAAAAATATCTTTAAGTGTTTTTTGTGCTAAGGAAAAAAATATCACTCGAAATAATGACGATAAAAAGAGTTTCTTTGTGAAATTATGTAAGTGAAAAATTATGTAAAAAAAAAATATTTATTGGCATAAATACATGTTTACTCTCATTTCCCCAAGCTTTGGATTTCTCTCTGCAAACCATCCCAGATTGACTCTTCTGGTTCATTTTCAAATGAATTCAAATGAAATCAGTAGTTAACAAAGTATTGAACTCTAGCAAAGTGAGAAAATCAATAAACTGCCTTGAGTTTTTATAATACAAAAAAGAGTAGGGGAACTCGTATAATATCATAAAATTATACTGCTTAGAAAAAGCTATTGATATCTTGGTAAAGCAGTAAATAACTTTAGTTACAATTTAACAGGACACTTTTAGCCACAATAAAGTTATTTTCTTTGGGTGAAATCAACGTTAAAGTAAAAAATAATAACAAGTATAGTGTTGTACTGAAACAAAACCTAAGAATTTTGAGTCTTAAAAATTCCACAAAAGTTCCAAGTCAAAAGTTCCACGAAGAAATAGGTAGATATTGAGTAGGGCTGGCACTTCTTAGTGATCTTTTTTTCCCTTTGTCCACCTGAAACAGTGAGGAGAACTCAAAATTGCAATTTAGGTTCGATTCCAAATTACCGCACTGTACATAATATTAAAGATCCTAAGACCTTAACCAACTAGTTTGATTTTTCCATTTGATTTTTCAATGAAAAATGAATATAATTGATTTGCTACCGATTAATTTGACCGTTTCAAAATGTTTTTAGAAGTGAAGTGAAATAAGTCAAAATGAAAAAATTACTATGCTTCAAACGAGTGATTTATCTTCTTTCAAGAACATAACTTTTCTTGTTCATAAAATCAATATAAAAGTTTCATATTAAAAGCATTTATTATATCTATGCCTACCAGCTTTGCAAACTTCGTTCGATAAGTGATATTTTTTACAGCGGAGAAGAGTAATTGTGGTTAATTTTTAGATAGAAAAAAATACTATTAATATTTTAAATCATTTCTAAAAAATGTTTTGAATTTACAAGATAATTTCAAACATTTTATATCACATTTGAAAAGAAAAGTTGATTCTTTAACGCTTTACACAATTTATTATGGCTTACTGGAAGAAATTGAAGATAATATTGTAAGGAGTTTTCGTCAAAATACAACATTTTGAAGTAAATAGCTTACAAATGTCTTACACAATGCGTACATCCTTCTTAACATTTAAGCATTTTAAACGTTATAACAGAAAATTTGATAAATTTCAGGATAGCTACCTAACCTGCTCCATTAGGGAATTTCGTAATAGTATAGTGATCCCGTATGATAAATTCAAAATTATTTGTGTGGTTTGAAACACTATTCGAAGATAATAATAATAATCAAATAATTGAGAATTTCATAGAGGTCCGTAAAATGGCCGTTTGTTACTTACAGGCTTTTAGTGTTGTTCTTTTTCCGAATTTTCGACCAAAATACGTCACATAGCATTATCATATTGTACTATTGGTTTATTGGTAAGTTGAAGAGGCACATTCACCGTTTAAAGTCTGAAGACCGTTTTTTTTTTGGTAGAAATATTTTAAGTAATGATATCGAAATTCTTGTGATCTCTCACATTGGCTCCGTTCAGTAATAACCTTTCGATGAGATAAAGCCACTCCAAAGCCAAGCCAAACCTATTCGAAATTTTACCGGAAGCCTAAAGTGCGAGTTCACGTACTCGCCACATTAGCGCTGATTGTTCTGCCATTTTGAATTTCGGTATTGCAAAAAGCGAATTTTTGTGTGGTTTTGTTTAATTTCAGGATGGAAGAACGTTTGCATTGCATTGCAATTTCATTAAAATAAATGTCTTTTTAATGAATTTGCTCACATTTGTATAACTCGTCGGTTTTAGGCAAGTTCTCTATTATATAAGGGAAAGTACTCTCCCTTCGAACGTTCATGCCTTCGAATAATGTGAATTTTGTTTTAGTTTTCTTAAGAGACTTACACATTTCTATTAAATATTAGTTGGCTTATCATCAATTGTTGATAATTCCGTGATAATTTAGTGTAAATCTCTCACGAAAAACAAAAGATCACATTATTCGAAGGCATGAACATTCGAAGGGATAGTAATTTCCCCTACCTTCGAATCGATAGAGAAGAAAACCTTAACCGGAGAGAGCTCTATAATCGGGAAAATTATTAGTGAACAAGAGGATTATGAGCATTTTGACATGATTTACGTACAAATATGCTTGTGATTTACTTTACAACGTTCTATTTTGACAAAAGTTACTCAAAATACGCAGAGATATCAAAATTCTATTCCCTAATAAATGTTGCATCTCATGGTTTTAGAAAACAATTTATAAAAAAAGACATTTACAAAATTTAACAAAAAAATACCGCTTTTCAAAATGGATTGAGCTACACTTCGTGTAGTTTTCAATTTAAGATGTTTATTTTCTTTTATTTAAAAATATTTCAAAAATTTTAAGGAGTAATATTAAGTTTTAAAAACATAAAATTGTAAGCAAATAATAAAAGTTCGAATATTAAAATTTCCGATGAAATAAAAATTAAGATCGAGCCTAAGTGCGTTCAAGTAAACTATGGTACCTATAAAGCAAAAATTTCTCAATTACAGTAACAAAATATTGACTGAAACAATGTATTCTCGTTATAAAATTATCAAATATTTTTCTCATAATATAGTAATTTTGATTTCCTTAATTAAAATTAACCTAAGATCCAAAAATCATGACAAATTTTATACGGCTCTCTTTTTTTTGCTGAGTATACGAAACTACCCCACTCTCTAAAATCTCTCATACCAAAGCGCCATGAAAGTGAGGAGGGAATGAGGTGAAAAAAGAGAGCAACATGCGTATGTATTTTAAACATATGTGCAATAATATTGAATTATATATTTCACCAAGTTGATCTAAATTAGTAATTAAGTAACAAACCAAGTGTATCGATCGCCGTGCGTTAAAATAGTAATATCGTTAACATGGGAATAATATATTCATCTAATTTGACTAAAAGTAATTGGAGGAAAATGAAGCATGAAAAGAAATTTTTGAAAGAAATTATTCGCTTCTTTTTGCAAATATCTCACGTCGGTGGTGTATAATAAAAAAAAATGCATCATGAGAAAATTTCAATTTTGCATAAAAGTCTGCGCAGGAAAAGGAGGAAGACGATGTGCATTAATTAATTATTACACTCACGAATTGCTTATGAAAATTCAATTCCCTGACTTAGATGTTTTTTTTTGGATTTGGTGAATGGGTAACTGTCAGAAGTGGGATGTTAGGAAGTGGGATGATTGTCTTTCACTTACCTTGTTCTCAGTGTTGGCCTTCCATGGTTTGTGTGATTCTTGGCCGAAGGCGGTGCTTTAAATCCTGTGGAATTGGCATGAAGAAGTTGACTTGCACTCGTTCTGGGGAGACGGGGTGATGGATTTCCTGTTCCTGGACGAACTGGACCAGCCCCTGATACTAGTGTGAGGAATCCAATGAGAACACTGGCCCTTAAGGCCCACATTTTGATAATTGTCGAAGATATAATTTTGGCACTATTATTTCCTGGGGTCTTGTCCAAAGCCTTACTGATCTCACTCCTTCTGTCTCTTGAGTTGGTTTAGCAAGTTGTTGTTAACAGTCCGATAATTTTTGCACTGTTGCTTTGCAAACTGCAGTGTTCTTATGATGCTGTATGTTTCCGAAGGGGACAGGTTGAATTGAAAGTCACAGAAAAAGAAGAAATAAAAAAAACCATGCGACTGGGCACAAGATTGGCAAAACCTCCTCCGCGTTCAATAAGACAAAGCAAAAGGTCTCAAAGAAATAATTTATAAAAAAAAAAAAATAAACGTAAGATTTCAATTGATTTTTAGCAAGTCTCACTTGTATTTCAATGCGATAATACAAATTTGCATAACTCGTGAATTTTATATGGTTCGTTTCTACTCTTTTACTTCTTCTCGCACATGAAGAATTTCATATATATATAAAATGTTTTGAGATGTATGTTGGTTTTCTTCTCGTGTGTCCAGATTGACCGGAAAAATGCACCAGTTATGCACTAGATACTTTATAGCGCGTCTTAAATTGTGAAGATATTTTTATAGACGAGAAAAATAAAATGGGATGATGAAAAAAACAACTCTCAACACTAATTAATTAAATTCTCTTTTTTCATCATTTCAACTCGTGAAATTTATCTTGATTCGCAAAACAATTCCACTGATTTTTCTTTTTGCCAAACATACCATTAAAGGGTATTAGCTTTTGACACTTGAACGAGATTAATGATTTTTTTTTTTATTAACTTGATTTAAGAACTTACACCACAAAACTAAATTCACGTTTGCACAATATTTTAAAAGTTTCTTTTATTTCAATTATGGAGTTCTTTTATGTTTTTTTTTTGTGTGTGATTAGGAATTTTGCTCAATGCTCGTTGCATTCAGCATTAGAAACACTTTCGGTATTGTACGAAATTTGCTGGATAGTGTTTTTTCAGCTTCTTTTAGCTGAAATATCCGGCAAAATGTGGGTGTTTTGGGAGCACGGTGATTTATTAAACTGGGTGTATTTTATGTTTTCTGTTTTCTTTTTAATAGTAAACTTTTCTATCAACTTTCTTATTAAGTAAGTTATATTGCGTTAACGATGAATCACTGTGTGGTATTTGTATTCCGTTTGTTAAAAAAAAAGAATAAGAAATGAAATGACCACTGAAGTTTTTCGGCACTTGTTGAGGATTTTGATTGATTTAGGGTGATTTCTTGAGGTTATATTTTATATTATTGTGAAAGAAACACTGGGATGAAATATCGCGATTGTATGATGTGATTTTATTGCTTGTCTCTTGTACCACTATGTCTCTTTTATCCTCGGATTTTTTGGTATTAAATGATGTGGTGAAGGTGTATGTTTTTTTTTTACTTTAGTTTGCAAGGTAAATAAATATCAAGAATTGTGTGTTTACAAAAGGCACAGGTAGCCCCACAAGAAATTAAGAAGAATAATAAATATTCTTCACATTTACACTCTTGAGGTTAAAGGGAGAGAGTCTATAAGGTGCTTGAAAATAAAAAAAGCCAGGCGCTCACAAGAAAAATCAGGCAAAAGATTCAAAAGCACAACCGTCTCGAATCGCGGTTCAATTATTTCTGTGGCGGCTGGTCAATGCGATAGAGTCTATTCCAGCGAAACAACAAAATTGCTGATGGTTGATGGTGGTGGTATGGCTCTTGTTGCCGTGGATTTCATATGACAGGTAATAGCAGACGCAAAAGATACTAACCAGCGCAATTCGTACCATTCATAACCCAACAACTATAGGTGATGTGTGTAGTATTTTTTCCCTCCACTTTTATATGCCGATTCCGTCTCTTTTCGCACACATTCATTCACCTTTACTTTTCATGGGTAGTAGTTTGTGTCTTTTTATAAAAATATATATAAATATATTTTTCACTCATGGTTGCGGCAATATTAAGATATGGAATATGGACCTTTTCTCACTTGGATGCCCAATATTGAAAGACTTACAAGAAATCTCTGCATTTGAAGAAATTGTGCGTAGACCAAAGGAAAATTTATTTTAGCGGACATTGAAGGGCTTTGCTAGAAACTATATCTATTATTTGACTAAATCATCCAAACTCAATGATAGCAATAATAACAAAAAGCCACAGTTGTCGACTTTGCACCATGGAAGAACTTTCACTAAAAACTGACGATTAAAGTGCATGTGTGAGTGTTGTATGTGGTGCCCAAGTAGCAAATCTTCAACTGTACTCGAAAAGATATTAATATAGAGATGAAAGACGCCTTTAGGATGGTTATTTTGAAAGCTCGGGAGCTTTTAGCTGTGTCATTTTTTTGATGTTACAGTAGAATCCCTCAAATCTGAATCTCTCAAATTCGAACGACGGACGTTTGGATTCAAAATGTCAATTGTGGAATTATGTTAAAAAATTCGTATTCTGGATGAATGAAAATTATATTTATGTGCTTCTTCCTGGATATTTGCATACATTATGATCGTATAAAATGAAAAGGAAACATATTACCACTAAGACTTGTGAGAAAGTACGGAAATTTGATTCAAAGTACAATTTAATCTCACATAAATTTCGTTAGTTTTGAAAAAAAATCGTTCGAATTTGGGAGGTGAGATATGTTAAAAATACTCCCCGAACGTTCGAATTTAGAAGACTCTACTGTTTGAGAAATAAAATTATTTGATTGCAAATCTAGATGGCGCTTCAAACAACTGCCTTATTGTAAACAACCCTGTTACCGGACTATAGTCTTCTACTGAAATAACACTAAGGTCCTTAACACCCGGTGTCAAATGCATAGTTTTTGGTATCAGTTTTTGAATATCGATTTATAGTTAGTAATGTACCTGACGCCCTAGACACACTTACGACTTAAGCCGAGAGACGACTTAGTGGAAAATGATGGAAATGTTGTTTGATCATTATTTCTAATATAATTACGCTAAGCCATCTCTCGGCTAATCCTAGTCTGTCAAGGCCCTTAGTCATAAATAAATAGACTATAGTATAAATATGATTGCTCGTAAAACTTGCATATTAATGAGGAATATTTCTTCATTAAAGTTCCATCGGGTACTACTTACTGCATTGCAGTCATTCGGGTTTCTGATCGAGAAACCAAGGAAATTATAGTGGTTTCTGATCGAAGGATCTCACAATATAGAAGAAGTATTAAAAAGAATGGAAGAAGAGGACATGTCAGGAAAAATTCACTATAAGTATATGTTCGATCTAGATTTTTTATTCCTCCTTTTAAGATTTTGCGATTAGTTGAGATGGTTGCCGAACTTAATTGAAGCGGTGCACTGGAAATCAGTTATAGAGGCAGCCGATCTGATGAACGATTTAGTCCTTTATGGCAAACTGATTCACCATTATCCGGAGCCTACAGTACCAGAGGCCCACATGACTCAGGATGATAATGATCCGAAATTTGAGGGATGTTGGCTCTCTCATTTTCGTAGTTTTCTTTTGTAAATGACGCCCCCTACTAATGAAGCAGCTAAAAACTGGTTGTCAGATTGATTTTTTAGGTGAAAAAAGTTACATTGAAAAGGAACCGTTCTAATGAATTTTAATTTTACGCGAATTCCTCTTGAATTTCGCCAACTTTATGAGTACCGATTCACAACAGATTAAAGGCGATTCATAGGATACTTCGTAACAGTGTTTTCAATCCTTGAATTTCAATTAATTGTCACCGGGGTTTCTGGTATTGGTCATAGAGACCGTCAGGTGCTAAGATGTTAGCGCTGAAGAAGTCGAAGAGATTCTAAAATTCCCGTATAGGGGAAGGTTTTAAAGGTTCGTATTAAAAAAGGAATCCAAGATTTAAGATTTTTTACTGAATGCCACACACACCGATTCAGTTATATCACTATATCAAAAAAAATCTCTTACTTATTGGGTTCATAATTCTGCCTCACAAAATTCCTGGAAGTCCTTGGATTTTCCTTTACAGGAAAATCAAAATGTAGCGGCATTTTTTACGAAGGTGCCCTGGTTAACTCAGCTTCGTACCACTTTTTTCCACCTCTGTAGGCCTCATTTTCCTAGGAAACATTACACCGGACACAAAAATTTAGATAGATAGATAGATTTATTTGCTCTTAAACCATCTGCGGCTGCCGCCGACTTCACAACCGACCTCATCGGGCAAGACGGCAGAAAATCCCGAATCACTGGTCGTATAGGCCATATTTATTTTCACAATTCATCATTAGACAATATATGAGTGTGTTTTGAGAAGCTTTGCAGATGGAAAGAGGTGGGTCCCAGCATGGACTCCTAGGAGGAGTACGTATTTGCTGGAGACTAAGCAGGGGATAGGAATGGATGATGGGGAAAGGGAATAATCAACACCAGGGATACAAAGAAAACCAAAACTGTCAAACGTATGAAGGCCGCGAAGAGGCCCCCAGAAGAAAACAAAAAGAAAATCAAACAAGAAAAAAAAGTGAATAGACACGCGATGAAAAATGAAGAGACGTGGAGAAAAAGACAAAACAAAATAAAACAAGATCAAGCAGAATGTCAGAAACTACACGAGTGCAAATCAAATAATACAAAAAAGACTACAAATTCTAATGCGCATATGAAAAGTGAGACCCGAGCATCAGCAGAAGTAATCAAAAACGGGACATCCACACACGCAACAAGAACCCGGGACTCCAGCCACCGCCTCCCAGAGCCCAGACAACAACCCAAAGAAAACCCCCGCCGTGGCAAACCCCAAAGCCTCCCGCGCCCACCTGACCTTCACAATTTCGGGCAAAAGAGAAGCTGAAGGCCGAGAGAAAAACCCAGACATAGACAAAGCTAGTGAGGGAGCTTCAGTTTCAGGATAAACGAGTTAGCCTAGGCAGTACATAAGGTATCCCTGCAAGCCGCCAACCACTCATAAGAAGCAGAGACTGGATTATCCCAAGCACGCATCGCATTATGTAACTATCCCGCGGCGGAAATGAACCCCGGACGTTCAGCGCAATACTCCGCCCAAATCAAGCGCTTCAATCGATTCGAAAAGGTCTGGTAGCTTATATGTGGTTCTTTCAAGTTTAGAGGCAGTTCATTATATAGAGAAGGTGCCACATATAAAAAGGATCTTTTAAAAAGTTCCTTCCGCGGAAATGGAACTGCTGCGGGTGCTACACTTCGCAGTGGTCTACCTCTATTAGTATTATAAAAACCACCACGGACAAAAAACACTCTAAGAGTCTTATATTTAAAACTGTACGAGAGAGGGAGTATACGGAGATCAATGAACGACTTAAATAAGGAATCGCGCTTACTTTTACGAAGTATGGCTCTCAAAGCACTTCTTTGAGCCATTCTCACGGGCTTCAAGTTAGTGTGATAGGCACTGCCCCAAAGTGTAAGACCATACTGTAAGCGAGAGTCTACACACGCGAAATAAAACATGCGGGAGACACTCAAAGGGGACAAGCGGCCAATATGAAATAAACTACTAATAATAGAGAGCAGGCTATTTTTCAGTTTTTGGATTTGAGGCTTCCAATTGAGTGAGGCGTCAATAGTTACTCCAAGGTAACAAAACTCTTCAACATACGGAATTGTTAAGCAAGAGTTTCGACAGACGTATCCATTACAAACAGATGAATGACATACAATAGGTTCAGGAGTAGTATCTGATTTTCGAGGGAGAAAACGCATAGCCCTTGATTTGTTACTGATAACCATGTTATGTTCATCAAGCCAGGCTTTGGAGGACCTCAAGTCCCTGCTTACGCTGCCATCGACTTCCGCCCACGAACTTCCTCTGTATTGCAGTACAAGATCATCCGCATATGCGACCACCCTCCCTTCACGCTCCATGTTCAGAAACTCATTGATATATATCAGAAAAAAGAGCGGACCAAGAACTGTGCCCTGAGGTACTCCGCGATTTAGAGTGCGTGCCCCACTAAAGCTACCCCCAATCTTCACTAGTTGTGTTCTGTTATCTAAATAGGAAGCAAATAAATTTAAGGCAATCCCCCTGATACCACAGTTACCCAGCTTATCCAAAAGGATCTCGTGGTTGACAGTGTCGAAGGCTTTAGTCAAGTCAAGGAAAATAGCTGAGACACAGTCCCCATTATTTACAGCTTCATACACATCCGTCATTACCCTCAGCATAGCGTCCTCGGTACTTCTACCCTCCCTGAAGCCATACTGATAATCACTGAAGAATTTAGTCCTGTGCAGGAAATCAATCAAACGCGTCTTCAAGAGTTTCTCAAAAACTTTTGAAAAAACAGATAATAAAGATATTGGGCGATAGTTGCTCATTTCTGTTTTGTCACCCTTTTTAAAGATAGGCACGACTACCGCGGATTTCAAGCAATCGGGATATACCCCATTTTCCAGGCAACGATTAAACAACACCTTCAGAATATCGACGATATAGAATACAATATGTTTTACGCAAGTGGTGGAAATACCATCATAACCCACAGACTTCTTATTAGTAAGGGAACTTATAACCTTTAATATTTCCATCCCGGTTATAGGACCTAGATAAAGACTATTTAAGCATGAGGAAACGTTGCTTCTATGGTTGTTTGATGCATTTGCATTATTGGAATTAATTATATTTAAAGGACCCTCAACAAAGAATTCATTCATTTTATCCGCGATCATCTTCTCATCAGTTATCGAAATACCACCGCACTTTATCTCTATCAAATCATTCCTACTCCTGGCATTACGACCCAATGCCTCATTGATAATTACCCATTGCCTTCTTCCATCCCTTCCCGCCTCCCGAAACTTGTCCTCATAATATCTACGCTTCTCCTCGACGACCAATCTTCTCACGTTCTTCTCAATGGCTCTAAGCTTTTCCTTTAAACGAGCATCACCAGGGTGTTTCTTGTATCGCCTACTAAGATTATTTTTATAGGAAATCAACTTTAGTAGATCATTAGAGATCCAGGGCTTTAATTTCTTGTCTTTACGCCAAATATAAATATTTAGGCATCACTACTTAGATGGAACTTTCATCTACTTGTTTTCACCCTTTGTAGGAGATATCACGCATTAAAAATCAATTTCAGACTATTTTTCTAACACATGTTTTTTGACTATACAATATTACACATCAGAATTACGATTTTAGGCCCATTTTTTATTTTTGCCTTTTGAACCCAGGAAAAAAGGCCTAGGCTTCCAAGTTTTTTCAGGAAATGTGAGATGTAGGACTAGCTTTTAGATTATATGTCCGTGGATGAAATTCATTTAGTAACTTGGAAAAAAATCAACTTTTACGAAGCTGCAATATTACGAAGGTGCAAAACCTTCCCCTATAATTTTTTCATTTCATCTTATATTCAACCGATTCTAAATAAGGTTTTGGAGTCGATTTCAAGATGTTGCTAACTAAGATCCTCAATCTGCATCAACCACCTACATCTACACCTAGGTTTACCCCGACTTCTTCTTTCGTAATGTATTTCAAAGCTTTTTTAGGCAAGTTTTTTCGTCCATGCTAAACTTAACCGTGCTATCAAAATTGTGCGCTTTTGTAAATATTTTTCCAAAAAACGGTATACGTTTATGAAAATTCTAGGTGTTATAAAACTTACTATTCAAATCATGCGCTACGTCTAATTTAGCTGTGGAGTGAGAGAACCAAGAGAGTCACACTTTAATTAATTAGCTGGATATTCCTGATAACGGATTTTCAATGTCAAAGGTCAAACAAGTCTAAATAGTGTATTTTTCAAACTCATTTAAATTTAAGTTGATGTATTTCTATAGGTTTTAGTCTAATCTTAGTTTTTAATTTTCTTTTTATATGTTTTTACAATTGAGTGGTTTATATGTAAACATTGATGCTTTCTTTTAGACCCATCTTTTAGACTAACCATTTATGCTGCACTCAAGGAACCACACATACTTTGTATGTAAAGATAAAGTGTTGAGTGTGTGAAAAAGAGAGTGTGACAAGTGCGAAGGAGGAGGAAGAAGCAATATTCAATGGATTTCAATATGACTTTTCATGAAAAGAGATTTAAGAGACAATATGTCTCTCTAATCTTATAAATATTGAATTTCTTCCTGCAATGAGAGACAACTCTCTAATCACATTTCTTCCATACTCTTGGCCACTTGGTGTGTATACAATTTTTTTGTTTTTTTTTTTCGGTGAACCATTCCTTCTGGTATGGTCTCACCTCAGATAACCAAACTCCAGTGTTTGATTTATTGAATACACAAGTCCATGGGTGAGATACAATGCTGAAATTGAATTAAGTTTTCCACACTATCTGGTGACACATGAAAGAGATTGAAATAAAATTGAAGAAATATTTTTGCATGTGCGTTAAGTGGAATTTTCTGTGTGGAATTTTCATAATGGGAGTAAATAACCTCTTTTGAGTTCACATGTGAGGATAAGGAGTTAAATAGTTGAGTGTAAGAAGTAATTGAAAAAAAAAGACTGAGTGCTAAATATACAATTTTAGAGGTATAGAGCGACACAGAGTGAGATAGATGTTGACATACCAAAAAAAGATTGAAAATGTGTATGGCATGTATTAAAAATACCTATTTGAATCACGTAAGATTGAGCACCATCGCGAGGAAAATTGCCTCAAGTGATTAAGTTTTAATTTAAAATGTGTGGCATATAGAATTGTAGCGTAATATAAATATAATATATGGCTGCAAATGAAGGAGAGTGAATTTGCAAAGTTTTTTTTTATCTAAATTTTCAATTGGCGGGCATGGTATCAAATTTTTGACCAAATTACAAACAATTGAGATAATCACGTGTAGGGTACAATAACCACTATTCGTCAGTTAATGAGTTTTTTCGACACGGTAAAGGAAAGTTAATAACTCATATTCTCGTCATTGATTTTATATGCTGAAAACTTTCGATTTATTACATTTCGATTTATGAATGTCCTGAGTTTGCTTTAGAACCCTGTATTGATAAAAATATTTAATATGTTTAATTTAATAAGGATATTATAGATGATTTCTAAGAGATGTCGTACCACTTTTCTGCCATAATAACTTTTAGCATATCGTTGAAAACATTTTATGTTGGCAAAATTTTATATTTGTTCTTGCTTTCTGTAATGTTTGTGTCTTCAAAAAACTAAAATAAATCTTTTAAAATATTTCTCTTTTCAGATTTTTCGAAACGAGCGCATTTTTAAACCCACCCCACTATCCTATGGACCGGTGAGTCTCGAAAAAACTTCCTTAGTTTCGAAATGAAATTACAGGGTATTTTTCAAACAAAAAAATAATTTTTAAGAAAATTAAGGTCAACAAATAGTCCTGATGACGATAAATTTAGTAGAAAAAAGGGATAGACCGCCTATGCTGTATATTTCAATGCAACAATTACACTAATATTGTTGCTAATTTAAGATAATATCATAAGTTTCATCTAAACTTCATTGACTTAAGTAGAAACTGACAAATTACTTATCTAAGGCGCAATGGGGCACCTTTGAATTTGGCGTAGCTTTGAAATTGGGATTTTTTTCTATTTTTAAATGGACTTGAGTCATACCATATTGTAATTTAGCTTTTCAGTATATTTGTGGAGTTAAATTGTATCATGACAAGGTTCAATTTTATTTAAAAATAGGAGAAAAATCCTAATTTCAAAGCTGCCCCAAATTCAAATATGCCCCACTTCCCGCTACACCATTTTGTGTTTATTTATCTTACATAAAATAGCATACACTACGCTACGCACCCTTTAATTGAAAATTAATCATGCTAGTAGTTCTTCATTGAACAACAATTTAATGCAGTTACCAGGTATTTTTTAAATATTTGCATAAACAATTATCTCTTTAAAAAAAAAGGAGAAAAAACAACGTAAATGTTCAAAATATTCGAAACAAACGAAGTTTTCGAAGGGGTAGATTTTATGCGCCGAAATATTCACTGAGAAAAAAAAAAGAGGCTACGATTAACTTTTTTTTCGTCATAACTTTATCACTTTTCGGATGTAAAAATATATCAACATTTTTTAATGTTAATTTTACACCTTTTGAGGGTAAAATCAACATGAAAAAGGGTAACTTTAACCCATAATACACCTAAAGAGGGTAATATTTACACCGATTTCGGATCAATACTGCAGGGTAAAATTAACATTTCCGGCATGTTATTTTGACTTTTTCGGATTTCTCTCAGTGTTGGTAACATAAATAAGTTTAAAGCTCGGTGGGAGAGTATTATATTGTGTATTTCGAAATAGACATTTCGAATCAAAATCCCCTCGTTTAATTGCACCTTAAGGAAGTTTTCCAAAACTAACCAGTAAAGTGCATTGCGAAATACCTCCGTTTAAACTGATCCTAATTGAATACTACATTCTCTTATAGCAATTTGTTTTTAATAATGTAGAAAATAGTAAAAGTTACTTGTAAAAATTGGCAAATGTAGTGATAAAGTAAAAAAATCTACTTGGTCACCGATATTGGTTTCTTTTAAAATAATTTGGAAAGAACTTAAAGAAAGCTAGCTATATTTTTACATTTCAAAAGTTGATTAAAGTTTTGCTTATAGTGGCGAGTAGTGGTTAATGAATCCTATATTTTGCTGTATTGAGAAACAGTCTTGTCAATGAAATCGTCAAAATTTTGCAACTTGTCCCTTTATGCAGACTTTTTCAGTAAAGCTCTAACGTGATCTTGAAGTTTATTGATAGGTGCCCAAATACTTTTGTAAAAGCCACTCCACAAATTTCTCTCTGGAAGGCTTTTTTTCTCTACATCTGGGTCTCACCCAAAATTTATTTCTACAAACATTTTTCTTATATCACGAATAATTGCATTTGTAATCAAATGATCTCTTGAAGAATTTTGTATTACTCAGCATATTTTTTTTTAAAGATCTAAAGAGAGTTTTTAGACAAAAAAAAATCCGTTTAGTTAAGGTGTTAAGTTAAGAGTGTACTAAAATGAAAAGTGATTATTGGGTTTCACTCTCTGAATGTTTAATTGACAGCCAACTTTACAGATGAGATTCATTGTTAAAGTGAAAAGGTGAAGAGAAAGATAAAATACACTTCATTTGTTCCGATGATTTCGCTCTATTTTCTTCAACAGCAATCAAAATGGTATTTTAAACATGATGGATTTCTATAAGTTGCATTTGTTCAAAAAATTACCTCAAGTACTGCAATTTTCCTACCACTTGGTACTTTTTTTTGTGTCTTACATGGCAATACATTTTGCTATACATTTATTTTAATTCCATTGGGATTTCACTGAATGCATGGTTATATCTGCGAGTTGTATATTAAACTATCGATTTTAATTGTATTCAATTGATTGTGACTGATTTCTCTACGAGATCTGCAATGATCCATTGTGCCGTACCGTGAGTACATTTTGTTCCTGGGTGATTTTACTAACAATCCATTGAAATCAGCCTCAAGTGGAAGTAAAACATGTAAATATTTTATGTATTATACATTTTCGCTATGTAATTGCACTTAAAAAAATATCCCTTCACTCTCAAATTGTGGAGCAAATTTATTGGATAAACAAATGTTATTGTTTGACAATAGATATTTAGGTCGTTGATGGAGTACCTATATGTACTTTATTTCATACCGATCGGTTTATTATTGACAGAAGTGTCCCAAAATTGAGGTTTGTCTCTCAACATGGTAAAGTCATTTGCTGTTATTATATATACGGTTCTCTTGACCTTTGCATGAAGTATGACATTAACCTCACATTCTTCAGGGCTTGGTTGTCTGAGGGTTATGGATGCCTAGCCTAGTATAATCCATCTTCCAGGAATTGAGATGTATACTTTCTCGATGATTGCTATATTAATACAAGAACTACTATAATTTACAACTTTTCAAACACATCAAACTCATAATCATTGTGCATCAGTTGCGAAAGTTTTGTTTCACTCTCAATCAAATTCCAGAGTTTGTAGAGCACAAGGAAGGAAACTGATTGCATTTAGTTGCACAGTGAACGAATTAAGTATTGAGGCATTTTTTTTTGTTTAATTAAAGATAATTATATTTCATAATTTAAGGAAAATAGAAGGTTGTTCTGAGCTTTATGACCAACGCACAATAACTTTTGTTTGTAAACATGTTTTCAAAATTTCCCACGAGAGTGAGCGAGATGACTAGATCTAGATCTCACTCACTCACACTGAAATGTCAAAAACATGTTTACTAAACAAAAGTTATTGTGCGTTGGGCATTACGCCCAGCACACAATAACTTTTGTTTGTAAATATATTTTCAAAATTTTCTTTTAGAGTGAACGAGATGACTAGATTTAGATCTCACTCACTCTCATTGAAATGTCAATAACATGTTTACAAAACAAAAGTTATTGTGCATTGGGCATTATGCCCAAAGCACACTTTTGTTTTGTAAACATATTTTCAAAATTTCAAAAAATATAAGAGTGAGTGAGTTGACTAGATTTAGATCTCACTCACTCTCATTTCAATGTCAACAACAGGTCTACAAATTAAAAGTTATCATACGTTACACATTACACCTTTAATTTTCTTTTATAAACATGTTTTCAGAAATACATAAACAAAATCTCCAAAATAAAGAGAATAGAATTAGTATAGAAAGGTCCCACACATCTAATCTATGGGACACTGCAAAATTTGGTTTTTATTGCATTCCATTTTAAAATATTCAACAAAACTATAATGAGAAAAGTTTTTTTTTTAATACTAATACTACTCGACTTTATTACAAACTCAAAGGTCTAAAGAATTTCTAACCTACGAAAGCCTTTTAATTTTAATATTCATTTATTTAATCTAACAATATTTTTAGAAGATTTTATAGAAATGTTATTTAATTCTTTCAGATCTTATAAATTTTTTTTTATATTTAAATATAGTTCGTGAGCAAAACAACTTATTCAAAAATCTAGAAAAGCTAATTGAAGTTATTAAAATCCAGTTCATTTTACAAAATTTAGCAAGATTTTACTGTGTCGTTCTGAATTCCATACAACACTTTACAATATATAATCAGTACTTACGGACAATTACTGGAGTTCACTGAGGTTTGAAAAAGCGAGAACAAATAAGCATTAAAAATTAAAAAATGATCAGTAAACATTTAAAAATAAGCAGTAAAAATGGAAAATTGTCAGGAAAAAAATTAAAAAAAAAAGTAACAGTAAAATGTTGAATTTTGATCAGAACAAAACTTAATTCTTTATAAAAATGAGTTTGTTTATATAAGATTTAAGATTTGTCTATAAGTCGATTATATTTCTTTCGGAACCGCTGCACCCAGGGCACTTAGTTCCAATTCTTTTACATGTTACTGTAAATACATATTGAGCAGTGTCAAACATTTCTTTTAAAGTTTGCTTCATTGAAATAGTTTTGTGGTGTTTTTCCTCATATTTGCCACCTCGTTTGATCACTATCGAAAGTGTCTGAAAATCATATAATATCGCGTTACTGAAGGTGTTTTGATTTTTAGCCATGTTCAGGTATTATTTTGTGTCTTTCTTCCTCATACCACCATATCTCACTCTCTTGTGTACACTATTTTCAATTAATGCCTCCATGTGACATGGTAGTAGACCATGAAGGTAATTACTGTAAGTACCCAAAGCAAATTCACATAATAATATAATAAAAGTAAATAAAAATTTCATAATAGCCTAAAGTTCTTTTTCTTCTATTCTCACACTCCGGGGCAAACACTCTTGGTCACCCTCAATGTGTATAATGTTAAAGTGAAAATGTAGTTCATACCCTTGAGTATTTAGCATTGCTAATTAACACGAAAAAAAGTTCAAAATGTTTAGTTATTATATTAATAAAGTTTTCCCCACAATTAATTTCAAGTGTGTGCTTTTTTTTTAGAGAAGACAACATATTATGTTGGTATTAAAAGCTTACGCATGTTTTTTTAGGAAATTTTTCATCTCTGAACATATTTTTGTAGAATAATGAAGAAGTTTTTCAAGAGATTTGACTTTGAAAGAGACTTAGAAGAACATTTTCGGATATTTTGTTTTTTACTAGACAGCAAAACATTACTCAAAAAATCGTGTCGGGAATTATTTGATAATAGCAACTTCCCAGAATATCCAGGGGACAATAAATAAATCACATTGACTTTTGAACTTTAACTCAACAAGAACTAGAAGCGGGAATCTGAGTCGATCAGAATACCAGAACCTGTTCAAAGATCTTCATTGTATTCTATTTAATTGTTGCTAAAAGAAGAGCTTCCATTTAGGAAATAACAAATAAGAGTGAAAGAGGAAAAAATGTTTAAAAATTGCGACTCACTTTTCCTCTAAAATTCCATTGATCTTTCCAAAAGTTGAAGGTAACACTGGGTGATCGTCGAAAAGGTTCCGTGTATATATTGATTTGTGTGTTGAGATGTTTCTCACTATATAATATCAATAATGTCTTGCGTTGGATGGTGTAAACAAAATACTGAAGATATGCATGAAAATGGGTGGGAAAATACGCCCAAAAAATTAATTAAATTTATTTTTATAACTCCCATGAGAGAGCACGTGAACTTGGGCAGATGATCATTGTCTTTGCGAGCGTGGGGCTTTTTCTTATACATATATTTAGGTGAAGACAATTTATTCAGGAAGCCAAATACAAGAGTGTTGCATTAATTTGTTCACAATATTTGCATACGGTGTGAGTTTACCATGTTTGTTCAAAAGAGTCTTTTTTTTCAGTACCATCATCACTCGAAATTGTCCATTGAAAATATTTTCACCGACTCTATAACCGCAGAGATGGTATCAACTATTTTGTATACCAACTTACTATTTACTCTAAACACTAACCATTTATTTCCTCGCGCTTTTCGTATATCGACCGACAAGTATTTTTGTCCAAAAGACATTTCAAGTGATTTCTATTAACATTTCCAAGTGGCGAGATCAGTGAATTTTCTATAGAGTCAGATATCCTCTTTTTAGTTGCTAGAGAAAAGTAAAAAAATCAATTAATTACATCTTCAGTATTGCTCAAATTTTGGCTGCACTGAGAGAAGGTTGAGTGTTATCAGGACACGAAATGAGTGTTGTCACAACTAAAATCTAACACTCGAATCAACCAACCCTCAGGTGAGGCTTGGTATTACACTCGAGGCTTGTTAGTACACTCGTAAGGATAAATTCAAGCCCCATCGAGTGTGAAGATGACTTAGGCTTGGTTCAATCCTCATTGAGTGTATATAAATAATTTAATATATTTTTTTTTACTTTTGATATGTGTGATTTACTATTGAAATTTACTATTTTTTAATTTTTTTTTTCAATTTTGATTTCTTTTTTTATTTCTTAACTTAACTTTTTGAATTTACTTTGCTTTCGTCGTGGAAACGGGATTGAAAAGCACTGATTGTACCTCTGAGGAATTGAATGCATATTCTACATGACTTTTTCAAACTAAAATCATCTCGACTAAAGTAGGGTGAAATGAGGTAATTTGGGACCATTTACAATTTGAGACATTTGAGATTTTCTCACTGTTTTAGAGATTCTAAAGGAAGAAAAGATATTTCTGTTCTTCTTAATCGTATTTTTCTTCTATTTCGCGGTCTTTGTTTTCTCTCTGCTCATCTGAAACACGGAGAAATTCTTAAATGTCCCAAATTATAAATGGTTCCAAATTACCTAATTTTACCCAATAACTTTAAATTGAAAACATTTAAGCATATACTTTAGCCGACATGAAATTTTACAATGAAATTGATGAACTTGTTTCAGTGAACTGTTCATGGAACACTTTTGAGTGTTAATGGGATACTCACAAGTGTACATGGGACACTCGCGTGTGTTCATGAAACACTCGATAAATAACTTATTTGAGTGTTGGCGTTAGTCTCATCATAGAAATATGAGGCTTATACCAACACTCAATTGCATCAAGCATGATGGAAGTTTAGCCAAGCCTTAGTCCAACTTGTCACAATACTCACTTAAATAAAAAGAATTTTGATTCAACACTAAATGTAGAAATTGAGTGTATTATCAAGTCTTATTCCAGGCAGAGCTATTTCAACACTCATTTATTTAAAGATCTTCTCCCAGTATGCCCAGAGCTTTCGGTTCGAATATGAACCTTCTCAAATAGTAGACTAAAACTATATATTTTTTTAGTTTCTTGAGGTTTGTTATATAGCTCTGGTAAATTGTGGGAGATTTATCATTAGCAGAAAAATCAGTTAGTAATAGGGGAAAATGGGGCAGTAGTAAACACGGGGTAGTTGTAAACACTGCGATGTTTTTAATTAGATATTGAATTTCAGAAGACGAGACCTATATGAATTTATAGATACTATAGCTATACTTGTTCCCTAAACAAGTAGTTTACTATAAGTCTAAATAGTGTAGACATAAATATCGGTGTTTACAACTACCCCGTGTTTTCTACTGCCCCAGTTTCCCCTATCTACAGAGGATTCAAATATCTTACAATTTTTTACTGCAAAAACTCCTGTAAGCGCTTTCACTGTAAAAGCGTCAAATAAGAAATCACAAAAGGAATCCAAAACTTCCATAAATTTTTTAATTTCTTAGCAAACACTTGTTAATGGTAAAAATAGAAGCTTTCTGATTTTACATTTTTCTTTAATAATTATTGAAGATTCTGTATAATTTCAGTATCACTTTTTCTGTAAAATCCTTGTCTTAGGGCCATTGTGGAGGTATTTGACCCTATAATGGCTGTGTAAAAAGTCACAATGGTTTAGGGGACTATATACATATCTGGAATTTTCAATTCACAACATATTGCCAGACACTTAGCATAATCTTCATAGAGCTTTCTAACTACATTTTCGCATTATTTATGGCTGCATTTGACCACAGAGACCAAACATTTTGAAATGATTAATAAGATCGATGGACTTTAGAGACTTCCCTCAACATTTTCCATCTCATATTTTATAATGTAGTATAGTGAAGAATTGAATGAAACAATGTGACGACATACAAGCAAATTTATTGATATAGTATCTTGTCTATTTGTAATGTTTTATGAACCGCACAAGGGAGAGAAAAATACATGTTAAATTGTCATGCAAAGCATTACTTCTATAAGTAATTTCTTCAACTTAATTTGCTTCTGGTGTCTCTCAACACACGAAATGACTTTGTTATGGCATTTTTCATGTAATTGCATTTAATTGCTGTTTTTTTTCTAACTAGCTCAATTTTTGCGTTTATCACGAAAAGTGAAGAAGGTGAACAACAAAATTTTCAGCACAAGACAAGTGTCGATATGGAAGCTTTTAAGAGTGTTACAGTTTCCCTAAAACAAGTGCAATTAGACTGGCACCAATAAATGGGTGGAAGAAAACTTGGTGGCTGTATAAAATCAATTTGGTTGGTAAATATGCAGTTTTACAGGTATTTTCCTTCGTAACCAAAGATAGATATCTCTATTTCTCTTATTTTAAGAGTTTCCAAAAGCACTGCAAATTTTTTATGTATCTCCAGGGCATATCTAAATAGCATGAAAAAATATAAGGTGTTGAAGGAAACGAAGTAAAATAAAAATGTATGTGACTTTTTATGTAAGAGACCTTTCTGTGTGCATAATTGACGCATATGTGGAATTTCATGTGTGCAATATTAGTATGGTACTTTGAGAAAAGAAAAAAAGCCCTCTCTCCATATCTTTTATATGCTGCGCTTGAGGAAAAATAGTACATATAACGAATAACATTTTATATTGCATTATGCTTCATTGAATTATAGTTATTAATTGAATTGCAGGAGAGACAGAGATATAGTAATGTCTCAAAAGAAGTCTTTTCATAGGTAGACAGAGAAAGAGCTTTTTAAGTGCACGGAAATGCGCAATTGGGTGTCTGTTCTGACTAAATGGATCAAGTTTCACCAACTATTAAACATCAATATTGGGTGAGATTTTTCATAGTCATAGCCATTTTTGTCATTACGAAAGCTCATGTCCTCCGATCGAACTCAGATTTTGCCTCTATTTTTTTTTACTAATTTTTTATGCTATTAATATTTACGATAATAATTATACACCGACGGAGATAGACCAGGTCAAAGCAACGAGGATGTAAGATACAATCTTTAAAGAGGAAACGTTTTCTCAATTTACTTAGCGCCTTCTAAAAAGACTTTAGTTTTAAAATAATCAAAATTGCCACTTCAAGTTAAATCTTAATTGAACAAAATCAGGATAACAAAACCTACGCATAGGGGAAGTGCTTATAATTTTGGACAGTCTGCATATAAGCATCGATATCCCAAGTTTGAAGTGCGATATTTTCAATACTAATTGACTTTTTTTGTTACTCTCTTTTCAGAAGGATTGTTTAGAAACTTGGCAAGCTATTTATCATCTCATTTTTACTAAAATTAGTTTTAACACGTTTAAAAATGAATTGATATGTAGAGGTGAATTTGACTCTTATTTTGGACAACTTGGTTATTAATTTTTACAACTTGTCTGTAAATTTGGACAGATAATCCGCCTCAACAAGATGCCCATTGTTCTTCATTTTATGAACCAATCTTACCAAGTCCTCTTCCTGTTCATGTAAGGGAAACGTAGAATGTCACAGAAGCCCAGAAACTTTCTATATCATTCATTAAAGTGAGTTGACTTCGATACTCCAAGTACGTGCGGATTCGCTCATTCCCTGGCCTTTCCGGGAGCCTTTCAAGGCATTTCTCGCTACATCTCTTTCGTAGAGATGATGCTCCTTTGTTTCTCCAGGCATTTGTCCAACCTAGTCATCACAAAAGCTAAAACTTCACGAAATTTCGTGAGAAAAACACCTGTCCAAAATAAGAATCATCACCTCACTGGTGAATGTCTTAAAAAATTTCCCATTTTTCACACGAAAAATATAATTCACAAGGCAAATCTCACTTCAGGTCAAATGTACAAATCATTAGTAACGTGAATCAACACAATATTCAATGAATATTCAATAATAGCACTCAAAAACAGCGAACAAACTTTGTTAGTACTTCACCAAAACTAAATAAGACTGAAGTAAGCCACGAAGTTCTGTCATATTTCTCGTAAGCAATTGCTCACACTGAATTTTCAACAAAGCAATTTCAACTCAAATCATATTCAAAATTTAACGTATTTAGTGTCAAAATCTTCCAAAAAGAACAAATATTTAGATAGAATTCATTTTTCATCAAATATTGGAATAAAAATCCATCATTTTAATCAATTTATTTTTAGTGTCCAATGTTATCTTCAAAGTGTCCAAAATAAGAAACTGGACAAAATTATGAGCACTTACCCTATACGAGTGAAAAACCACGATAAACGCGAATAAGAGATATCAATCTCAGCTGCTATGAAATGAATCGAAAGAAAAATCGAGAAGAACAGAGGCTAATTATCATTTAGGTAAGATGTCTACACATTCAACAAATTAAAATTAAAATTAATTCTACCAACCAGCGATAAGAATTTTGTGAGTAATGGACTCTACATACACACTAGAGAAATTTATGTCCATATTAAAGAGTTTTTCGTACAGAAGGGTAGGGAATTTGCTCCAATATGGACATTAATTTATCTAGTGTGTAGAAGCCATAAAGGAGACAAGTAAGGTTGCTGGATTGAATTTGCTTGGATATTTTCAAGAACAAATGGAGTCCAACCCTTTAGATACGCACTGTTCTCCTATAGATCCGAGCCCTACACCAAGGGCCTCTCGACATTTCATTTTTCCATACGTTTTTGCATAGAGGCACACAATTGTGGGGGAGTGTACCTTAAAATCGATAAAATTGTTCAATGGATCGCAATGCTACAGTGAATAATTCTAGTATTTTTTATTGCATATTTTCAACAATGTATATAAATGTTTACTTTATGCATTCTAGTTAAATTGCCCAAGAGGTTGAATATTTCTCTATTTTTTCTTTCATTCTTCCAATTCTGAAAAAAAAAAATGCCATGCAAATCAAATTTTCTAAATCACGTCAATTGTTGCGGAAATTTGAATGTTTGTGCATTTTAATTCTTCCACTCCTGCGTATGGACTGATGGAAGAATGGAAGTTCGTGGGAAAATGCCGGTGTGCATTTTGATTTATAACCCCACAATAATAGAGTTTAATTCAGTTGAAAAATTACATTTATTATAATGTATAATGCAAAGTGAATACTTTTATGTACAAATGTCTTATTTTTCTGTTTCTCTGCATGTCGATCTACAATAACTTTAATTTGAGTCTATTTCCCCTCTATTCTTCCTGCTGTCTACATTATCTTTCGCAGTTTTTTTTTTTGCTATATATTGCACAAATTTTCCACTTTGGTGAAATATATGAATTTTGCAGTCATGAAA
The DNA here is from genome assembly GCF_024763615.1 of Phlebotomus papatasi. Taxonomy (NCBI): domain Eukaryota; kingdom Metazoa; phylum Arthropoda; class Insecta; order Diptera; family Psychodidae; genus Phlebotomus; species Phlebotomus papatasi. The sequence goes on from NC_077222.1 coordinate 37,118,862, forward strand.
TTCTCCACACGAAAACACTTGGTGAAAGATTTAAAGAGAGAAGTTTGAATTTCATTTAGCAATCATCCGGTAGAATCAACATGCTTCACAAACTTTATTTTTTGATTTCAAAGTGTGAAAATGAGAAAACTTTTTGGCATATTTTTTTTTTGTAAAAAAAAAGAAGAACCACTTGTTGCAAGACTTGAATCGTCCACAAAGAGTGTTGAATTTCGCGTGAATTTTGCCCAATGTTACTTCAAATAAAAATTGCACAAATATTTGTTATTCGAAATTTTTACTCGATGAGCTCTTTTATGATATATTGCAAGTCGATATTCAATAAATAACTTACCTATATCATCATCGTGCAAAAATTTTAATTGATTCCATGAAGATGGTTTTAATTAATATTTTCACAGTCAAATGGCACTACCCAATGATCCCCTTTACGTTTAAATATTTTGACAAAATGATATGATCAACCTTTGTAGGCTTACGCGAAAAATCAATTATGGATTATGGAATTTGTAGGGGCACATCAAGGGCTAATCAATTTACAAAAATTAAAGTAATAACCAAAGTTACATTACATTTTTTATCTTCAGTTTTTTCGGTGTTCATCGGAGAATCAATTTTCTGCACAATGGAGAAATGGAGTCTTTTTGGTTTTTAAAAGAAGACAATCCTTTGACGAACACCGGAAGAAACTGAAGATAATATACAACTCCGTCAGATACAGTATTCAAAGATATTACAATTTTTAGCTTATTTTAACTTTTTTTTACAAACCTTAAAAATATTACTATAATATTTTGTATAGGGGGCTCGTGGTGCAATTGGTAAGAGCGTTCGGTACTTGGGCGTTGTGATCCCGAACTCGACTAACACAGTTGTGTGTTCCAGTCCCACCTGGTATAAATGATTGAAGTATGTCTGAAGAGACATATTTCTCAATACAAATTGTAAACCGAATAAAATTGTAAACTAAAGAATGTACAAAATGGCAATAAAAGCGCCCGGTACATCGAAATAAATATATAATAATATTTTGTTTACTATAAAAGTATCACCTAGAATTCTCTGAAAAGTGTCGCTTTTTTACGTTACTACAGAATAAGCGATTAAAAATCGAAAAAAAATGTAATCTTTGGTGTTCGCTCAGAAGAGAGAAATATGTTTAATCTTAATATGGTTAATCTTAATAATGCACTTAAAATACCCACCTCAGGCCGTTGATCTTTTTTTGTAAGGGTCAAGTTAAGAATTTTTCCCTTCGCGAGCTGACGCTTACCATTTGCATCGTAAGATCCCCACTCTGTACTATATAAAAATATAATTTGAAAAAATGTAAGTGTAGTTATTGGTAGAATATAAGCGTTAGGCAAAAGCAATTATAAAGCTACAAAATGGCTATTATGGGTTTATTAATTTCGAACTTGAGAATGGGCGTTTAAATGACGTCACTATAGTTTCAGCAATTGTTTGATCTACATTTTATTAACGTGGCTTTATAATAAGTTCTTTAGTGCAATTTTATGTTTCAAAAAAGCATCGAATGCAATATTCTTTATTTTTTAATGAATTCTTATAAACCATCTTAAAATTTATGACCTCTATTAGTCACACCCATATATTAAAGACACGCCCTTGTCTAGAGCTTTTACAATCAATTAAAATATTATTATCAGCTATAAAGGATCCAGTACTTAGGGTATTCATAAATTTATATATTAGATTGAATTACTTAAATTACGGTACCTGAGGGAAAATATAATTGTTAGAAATCCTTTAAAGGACGGAAATTTTGATGATTTTGCTTAATTGAGATTATTGAAATCCATGGTTAGTTAGTGTATGTCACAAAGTTCAAATTGATTTTTCAGTAGATTTCAAATACAGGGGGTTCAAGGATTGCACATCGGAATTATACACGTAATAGGATTATGCAAATATACTTATGCATGTTTGCCTACCATTGGGAGCCAATTTGTCGAATCAAGTTTAAAATATCTCTGAATGTATGTAATATTTTTGAGGCGGTAACTTCGAAATGCATTTTATTCAAAGCTTTCAAAGCTCTTTTGGATATGCAAATTTTTCGTATGCAAATCCATTTTGCGTGATTTTCTTCGATTCCGAAAATATTCATAATCCCGGAACCCTCTGTAGTAAAACCTTCAGATTTTCGACACGCGAAGCCGTTCCTGCTTTCTGATAGTTTTCTATAGAGTGACTTAAAATTCAGGATTTTAGTTTTACATCCAGAGAGAAGTTTAGACAAGGAGCAGTTTCTTAAGTGTTCTATATGAATGAATCACAAAGTCTTATCCAGTTCCGTGATTCTCAGTTGAAGAAAGTAGATTAAATATCGCCATAGTTGGATTATCAGCTGTGCGAACTGCATTTGCTTTTTATCTATTTGTATTTCTTGCAAACAATACATCGCTGTGTAGGCATTTACAATAAACGCAGATGCAATGTAAATTCAGAGAGCAAAACTTCTGGTCCGACCGACAAAATGGTGACCTTGTAAAACTTTATAAATGAAACAGAACAGTCTTGGAGTTCTGGAGTGATTCTAAGTTTTCTGTGTATGGTAATGGAACAAAATGATAATTCCTAATAAGACTAATAATACCTAGGCGTCCTGGTATTTTTTTGATAAGAATTTTTCATGAAAATTGAAATATGTTTAATAAATATACTCACTCCGTTCCGAAATAAGTCGTACGCTTGGGAAAAATTCTTTGGGAAAGTTTGTTGGTAAATTTTTTGTGTTTCAACAATTATCTCTTGTAAAGAACTATTGCTAATGTCCAGTACTAAAATTGGGGTCCAGCCTTTATGGTATGTTGAGGAACGAATGTCTTAAAAATGTCTTATTTTTTGCGTTTTATTTTCAATCTAAAATAGGTACGAAATGGTGTGAGATACAGACTTGGGACCTTTGGGGGACCCCCCCATAAGTTGACCCTGGGACCATTAATATGTCCTTTATTTTGCCCCCCCCCACCCCTCCCCTGCCCCTCCAAAATCATGTTTTTCGTGATTGCTCGAAAACACGTCGTGCGATTTCTTTTTTTTTTCAATTCTGGATATGTTTTATAGAAAAATATAAATAGTCCCAGGGTCAACTTATGGGAGGTACGCTAAAGTTCCCAAGTCCCTACCTCTCACCATTTTGAACCCAGATATTGGAACACATAAAAAAGGATGTTCTTTTTATTGCTCATTCTGCAAAATTTGAGATATAAAAAATATCATATCGGTAATAACTGTTGATTTCTACTTGTGCATACTAAAAATTTAGAACAAATTCTATCCTGTAATGTTAATCACAGTCCATCTTGTAGTAATTATCTATCTACCGGAGCTCTTTGAAAAAAAAAAAACGCGAAAAATGGACAACTTCAACATATCGATTCCTCAACTTACCATCGTGATAGGATCCCCATATTATCCCTGAACATGGAGGATAGTTCATGCGCAAGATATTTGCAAATAACAAAAACATTCTCTGAAACCATTCCTTAATCCCTAATTTTTCGCCAAACGTACGACTTATTTCGGAACGGAGGGAGTATATAAAGATTTAGATTTAGATTTAGATAAAGTTTTTGGAGTGCTCTATAAATATTGAGATAAGATATAATTAATTTTGTAAAAGTTGCAGAATATTATCATGTTTTATTTTAAGAGTCTTGCTTATTGTGGTTACTTCTCCTGAATGAGTACGACCTATTCTATTAAGGGCGGAGCTTATCTTATACTACATCCTTGTAAAATATGGAATTGAAAAAAGTTAGAGATGAAGTTAGAAGTTATGCCAAATATTTAAAATAAGAAGTTTGTTCTATTTCTTGGAATAAATCGTCATAACAGCATTAAATTACGAGCCCTTGAAGGCGTAAATCAAACAGAAAAAAAGTTCACAATAAATCTTTCCTCTCGATATTCGTGACTCTGTACTTTGGTAAACAGAATAGTGAATACCATTCGATCATACTTCACGCATTATTAAATCACACACAAATTATCTTTCCAGTTTTATTTGAAATATTTTATTATTTTTCGCTCCATGATCCCCTTTTCTGACTTATTCAATATACCATTGGCTTTTATATTTCTCTGATCTCATGCATATATAAAGCTTTGGCAAATGATAATGTCCATGAGAACAATGTTGGCGTCGTGCAGTAAATAGAATTTATGTTTAACTAAAGAGTGAGATACATTTATATGTTGGCTTCTTCACCGGAAACAAATGTATGCACAATCAATTGCCTTGCCCAAGGTTAATATTATAATTGATATACCGTGAAAGATTTAAATGAAATGTGCCATCTCCGGGATATTGATGGAAAAGACTCTCCCTGTCGATGGATGAGATCAGAGATGTTTTACCTTCGTAATGGAAGGGAGTTCAAATTAAAGATAAACATAAGCATAAGGAAAAAATGGTAATTTAATATTCCAAAGCTGTGAAACATGAAAATCATGACTGTTGCCTTTATTTTTGTTATTACGAAATACCAATAATAATTGTGATGCTTATCGTTGGATGTTAATTAAATTCATGTAAAAATTTGCCATTGTGCAGCAAAGGGAAATATTTAAATATTCTTTTGCCTTTTTTTTTACTATGGCACAATCAGTAAATTATGTCGTGATTTGCGAATGAGATGAAATCATTGGGTTGGATGTTGATTTTGCAACATAAAACCATTGATTGATACAGCTGCTCATTAAACCACTTGTCTTATTAATTGATAAATAATTGATATGGTTGATTATTGCGAGGAATATTTGCATTTTTTTCGTCTATACAGGTCCAGAATTTTCCTTAAATTACTAGTTTGAGAGACTGGTGAGAGCAAAAAAAAAATGCACTGCAAAAATGTAAGTAATATAGTCTTTCCATAGACACACACAAAAAAAAAACCTTAAACGTTGTTCTACATTCAGCCTCTAAAAGACATATTAATTGCAGGTTTAATTGTATATTTTTCTCCTATTGAACTTTCTGTGTCGCAAGAGTAAATTGCTCATATCAATATATGCTGGAGCGTCAATTAAAGTGAAGACAGTGAGAGTGAGTGAGGTGTTTGCCTGGTGGAAAGAGGCGCGAAGATTATAATTTAACCTATAAACACCGGAGGTGACAGGCGCTACTATTTCACCAATTTCCAATTAACCATGCATTGAATTGTTCAATCACACTAGTATATATATATTTATATATCGCAGAGATTTCATTATTTAAAGAGAGGATTGACAGAATCCACTAAGAGAGTGGTGCAGAAAAACTCACGCGAATAATGAAAATTATCGGTGTTGATTGCAAATTTTTGCTCCTGTCGATTTTATTGAGGTGGAGTGAAAGACATAAGAATTTGTCTCCTAAACTTGCAACATTGTAGAGACAGCTAAAATTTCAGCATTTTATATCTTGTAGAATGCGTAACTAATCTTTGAAGACTGCATTCAATATTTTAAAACAGAAATATTGCCATACTGCATATTTTAATCGCTTTACAAGAAAATATCGTTAAATGGTTAATTAAACGTTCACTTGCGGGTTTAAGACTAATGAAAGGCAACTATTACTATTAGGAATTGTTGATAACATGTAATAAATGGTTTGGTTTGGAAGAGGGCTTTAGTAGCATGCTGACTTAGCATCCGGATGGTCATTAATATATAGGTACACTCAGAGAAAAGGAAATCAAAATCGAGACTAAAGTATAGACTAGTTTGTTCAAAATAATAAATATATTGAATCAAATTACAGGGAACTGCTCAAAAGAAAAGTTTTACATAAACATTAAAATCATATTTTACTTAAACAGAAAATATTTTCTTTATATTAGACTTTTTTTTTAGTTACGTCAATTGCTTACCTAATTAGAGGTAGAAAAAACATTGTACTCGATTCTATTCGTTACTGTGTTATCACTTATCACACTTGCACATTAAAATTTTAATATGATTCACATTAATTGTCGCTGGTGAGAGTCCAAATGTGTAATTTGTGTGTTTGAATCATTTTATATTCAAAATTTGATCTATTTGATCTATCTAAGATAGACTTGGCCCGCAGAATTTGATATAAATTGATTTATAGCATTAATGCGAAAAATTGATGCGATTTTCTCTTTAATTTTTTAATGTGAAAAATATTTATGCTTTAGGTAAATTTAAACTTATTTTTGCAGGCCAAGTCCACTTCTTTATCTATAAATAGAAAAACCCCAAATATTAAGTGACTCAAAGACACAAATAACATATTTGGACGCTCACGAGCGACAATTAATGTGAATCACATTAAAATTTTAATGTGCAAGTGTGATAACGCCGTTAATCAGAAATCTCTATAGAGAAAAATGCCCATGCTTCATACGATTTCAAGCTTCGTAAAGACTAAATTTTTCCTATTTCTCAATAAATGTGACTAACCACACCCAATTTTTTAAACTAGGGGAAAGTTCCCATTTTTTTTAAAATATATTTCAGAGTGTAGAGCGTTTGGCCTATTCGACACATGTCAACCCAGTCGACGGCTATGACCCACCAATCCTAATCCTTTATTCCTTTGACACGCCCACCCCTACCATCCCGTATAGCTGCTGAAAGATTGCTTTGGGGCTTTTATTGTTAGATAAATGTCCTCAGTCTTCAGTGAGTGAGCATCAGTCGCCGTGGACGGTTCACTCTCATGAAGTGAAAAATGGGTGGCACCTTCGATTCTCCAATATCCTTCTGAGTGTTTATAATTCTATTTAGGTGAGTCCTATCTGGGCTTACAAGAGTCACATTATTCAGACACTTAAGAAAACTTTAGTCATTACGAAGCTTGTAATTGTACAAAGCATGGGCACTTTCCCCTAGTTCAATTAGAAAAAAGACTTCTTCAGTTAGCAAGAAGTCTTGAATTCAACACTGGACGGAGTGAAGATGAAATAGGAAGGGGATATCACTCGCTCTGATATTCGCTTGTTTGTATATAAATACAACTGCTAGAATTCTGTTTTTAAAAAGATTTAGGGTAAAATTTAGAATTCTGAATAAATCATTTTAGAGTTTAGATAACTCTCTAAAACCTTGATAGAATTGCATAATTACTAACTTTTTACAAGATTTTACTAAAGTTTTATTATTAATCGTGTCGAGACACTTTACTTTGTATTACAATGTGCTCATATTGGAAGGATCTGCTGATCGTAGATCGCCCAGGACCGCCTTCCCCGTGGTGAAAGCTTTTTGCGTTTCCTAAAGTTTTTTAGGCAGGGGCAGTGCATTTCTTACATTTTATTATTATTATTATTATTATTATTTATTTTAATCAAAGCTGATAGGGTCCGCCCCTCTTACATAGTTTGATTAGAAGAATAAAAGGAAAGTTACAAGCAAAGACATAAAATAATAGGCAAAAAAAATCAGAAATCTAAGATTAGCCCTACTCGATCTGGTAGAATCTAGCAATGCCGGCCAGTGAGGATCTAGCATGCAAGGGAAGGGAGTTGAACAAGACAACTCCGTCAACAAAAATTGTTCGCGATAGCTGGTTAGAGTGAGCTCTCGGCACCAAGAGTCCCCGCACCCTGGCCGAGGCCCCAGGAATCAGAATTGAGGCCAAGTAACGCGGCCCTCCTGAAATAATCAAGCGAAAGAGAAATGAAACCGCTCTCTGACGGAGGAGTGATGGGAGATCACAACCCACCAAAATATTACGATGCCTAGAGATATGATCACGAGCGCGCAGCCCACAAACATATCTAACGCAGTTATTGAAGGTCACTGTCAAGCGTCTTAGTGTCTCGCAGTCGGCTGCAAAGAATAGCTCTGCACCATAAGTTATCACTGGTATGAGGAGTGACCTAACAAGGAGTAAGCGAGTATTAAATGGCGTAATCTCGCGAAAACGCCGAAGCGTACGGAGAGTGCAATATATCCTCTGGTTGATGTGAGACACGTGATCAGACCAGGTGAACGATGAATTAAAAATAACACCCAGATTGCGAGCACGCTCAACAAGCGGGATAGGCTGCCCATAGATAGTGAGAGGGGCCGGGGGAGCCGCTAACGGCTTTTTGGATATCAAAATAGCCTGGGACTTCTGGCTGACTTCTGACTTCTTCGAATTTTATCACAGTGAAAATGTCTTGTTTCTGACGTTCTTTTGCTTTGCACCGTGCGGGACTCGAACTCAAAAATACGTGAGTCGAGCCAGAGATCTCACCGCCCAAGACCCAACTGTCTTGCCCGTCTTGCCCGTCTCGCCTATTGCGCCACTGAGATCCGCTTTACTAAAATTAGAATTTCGAAATTATGTTATCCGGTATATCACATTATTCGATATTTTAAAACTAATACTATTTCTCTTTATTTCAGAAATGTCTACTTTTACTTCAGATTTTAAAGAAATGTAAACCCGACATTTCCTTTTTTATCCGAAAAAATATGTTCTTGATCCCAAAAGGTATATATCTACTTGATCCTAGAATTTATTACAAATACGAGAATTTCAATTTTTCTATATCTTGTTACATTTACTTCCCATTTTCTAGAAGTAAGTATTTCTGCATAAGGGAAACTGGGGCACCACCAAACACGGGGTACCACCAAACACTAATTTTTATGTCTAAACTACTTGGACTATCTCTACCATTCCTTCAGTATACAAGCATCCCTATAGTGCCTATAAATTCCTATCGGTCTTATTCTCTGATATCCAATATCTGATTAAAAAATCGCAGTGTTTGGTGGTACCCTGTGTTTAGTGGTGTCCCAGTTTCCACTATGTTATCGGGATCTATGGATTTGAGAATTTGGCCTGTTTGCATCGTTATGCTTTGTAGGCTAACTGACTACCGTAAAGATGGCAGATCCCAAACCATTGCTTATTAATACAATATCAGTCTTAAATTAAATGAATTCAAAAACATTTATAACCAAAATTCGAAAAATCAGATGCGATAATTGTCGTTGGGAACGATGATATTACATTAACATGAGATATAGTCAAAACTAATAACCTCATCATTCAAGATTGCAAGGTTAATGTCAAACTATTCTTAAAAGGATGTAAGTCTTATACCATTTGGTTAAGATTTAATTTATTGAAAGGTTTTGAAATTCGAGACCAAACAGTTATAGATCTCGGCTTTTGGATATTCCCTAGGTTTTTTTCTGTATGTTGCAAATTAGGCAGTAGTTTAGTAAAAATGATCAGTAGCAATAATTCTTCATATGCCAAATAATGTATTTTTAATGTAGAAGAACAATGAAATATTAAGAAGTTATAAACCATTTTAATATCTAATATATGGTTTGTTTGAAGTTATTCCTAATCAATTTTGTATTTTTTCTGAGCAAATTAAAATTATTTACTTTACTGATCATAATTGTCTTCGGCGTTTTACCTTCAGATCTCTCGAATTTTCCTAAACAAGTTAAGATTTACTTTTCGGAGAGCTAACATCAGCATAAGTTGCTAAGAAATTTAGTCAAGGATGTAATATCTCATTTCAATTCTCTAAAATTTCGCTGAGTATAGTTAACGATCATTTTACTTAGTAAAATACTAAGTTATGTATTATTCATCACTAATAGTATTTTCTTGAAGCTTCTTCTCGTTAATTCTTACGACTTCATTCACAACAAGGTCAGGCCCCATTGAGAAATGTTGAATATAAATATTTCTTATCAGTATATAGCGTATATTCTCATGCTGAAGATGTAAACATTTTTATGTGAATTTGCAGATGTTCAATGTCTTTGGTAGCTTTGAGACGTCCATCTAATATGAACCGATCAATCTAACATAATTTGAATAAAATAAATAGACGAAATATGGCATAAAATTTAAATGAATATACAGAAAAGTTAATCTGTAAAAAGTTCCGAAAGCTTTGAAAATTCATTTTATAAATGTCAGTATTGGTTTGGTTGTTTGTTTTGTTGATCTTTGGTGTTCTGACAACAAAATTTTCTGTACATCAAGATCGTGGATGGAGATTGTCATGTGAAATGTGGTCGCCTTTTGGATATGGTGTTTAAGTGCGCGAGAGTTTTGAGACTTGGTCAAGTGGTTTAAATCTACTATATCTGCTATATAGTGCAAAGTCATCGTATAATTGGATACATAGATTTTCTATCAGATCAAAATCGCCCACCTCCCACCTTCTCAAGTCACCACATTAGTGTCTATTTCGTGCTTTGGAGTCGCAGAAAATTCATGCAGAACTCTGAAAGGAGTAGAATATTTTTAGTTTTTTTTTTTACTTGCTCTCTCTCAATTCATCGATATTTGTCGAGTGTGGTGTGCAATAATAAGTTAAATTCACATAAGATGGAGTAAATGAGATAAAGATTCAAAAAGTTGTGACACTCTTTTTCTTAAACCCTCTTTCTCCTCTCACATTGCAACATTGTATAAGATTTTGTGTTCATGACAGTCATAATCGTATCAAAATATGAGATATGAGCTCAATATATTTAAGGATATATTATATACCTATATAATCCGTTAAATTTCATATGACAAATTTTACTGAAGATTGGGAGGTAGTACCGTGGAAAAGTGGTGTATGTGGATATTTGTGGGGTGGTGGGTGGGTTGGATGGTAGATATTTAAGCGTTATGAATTTATTGCAGCAGCTGGAAATGGGGCGAACAGCAGTAATTACGTGGCCAATGTACGGACCGAATGCGCTCTGTTTATTGACCCACACAAGATTTGCGTAATGCCTTGTATTTCTTGGCTCGCCACATTCATTTAACATATTACTATGTAGGTACATATTATGTGAAAAAAAGGTACACATAGTGCCAATCTATTTATATGTATAAATATGGACAACACGATCACCAATATTGTTGCACACAAGATCATGTAAAGTAACCAATTTAAATGGGATTCGCGGGACACCAAAGAATGAAAGAGAAAAAGAAATTGAATGAGTGAGACAGTTGGAAAAATTAGCCATAAAAGTAAATTTACTGACCAATTGCATGAGATTAAAATTTCAGAAGAGGAATAAAACACTGACATAAATAAATCCACATGGTGATCACGATGGGCGAAAAACATGGAAACATTCAGTTAGGAAATTCATTTAAATTAGTCGGTTACAAATATGAAGGAAATACAAGCTCTTTTTGCAGTTTCATTTTTATCTTGTCGGGATGTAAATACCCAATACAAAATGATTAAAGAAGAATAACAAGTTAACATTCTTTGTTAAATATATTATAGCAGTCGTATTGTAATCAAGTGATCTTTAATCTGGATTGTATTAAAGATCACTTGACTGTCGTTCTAAAGATTTTCACCTCTTTTAATAATAAAATAAAATAATTTTTTGTAATAAGATTAACATTCTCATTTTTTGGAATCTCACAAATCTACTGGAATGACGAATTTCAATGGAAAGATTTGTAACGAATAACTTAAATGTTTCTCAAATTATTATTATTATTTTTTTAATTTTTGGAATTGAAAATATAAATCTATCAAGTCATTAGCTAACAAGCTGCTTAATTCTGAAACAAATCTTTTCTTTCAGACGTCCTGTTAAAGCAAAGTCTTAATTGTTGGTAAAGATCTCTAATTTCTGAATATAAAATCTGTCAACAAATACAATTATAGTTTTTTTTTTTTTGGAAATAGAACCAAGATATAAAATGGAATTATTGGGGGTCATCGAAAACTGGAAGTCGATATCTCTTACCGTCTAAGCTCCACAACGGTGACAAGTTGAAAAAAAAAAGACGATTATATAACTGGTTTCTCTTTGAGTGCGAGCAGTAAAATAGATCGAAAAATTGGAAAATTAAAACAAAAGCATAGAATTCTTTAGATCCTAAATAAAAAAATCCAACCTACTCTACAAAATATGAAATTAAAAAGTTTGTAAATATCTTTAAATGGCTATCAGCGTAATAAAATCAAGAATAAGTCATCCAATTTTAATTTAAAATAATTTTTTTTTATATTGCTTGAGATTTATTTTTGAAATATCTTCTTTTGTAAGTGTAGTGTATTGAGACAGATGATGTAAATAAAAGAGATAGGATGATATTGTTCAGGTCAGGGTTTTAAAATATTGAATTCAGTATAATAAACGCACGCATTGAAGTCACATCGCGTCTAATAAAGTTATTGTAAATAGTGAAATAAGTCTTTTAATTAAAGTCTAATTTCTTCGCCATATAATAGCAAAAGTCAGAGCTATTATAATTGGCGACGAGTGTAAAAAGTACTCGCGTGAAAATAAAGTGTGATGAGTGTAGAAGACTTGGATTTGGACAAATTGTGGATCCAGTCAGATCAACGTGAAGCCAAAATGGAATCTTCATCAGCCACGAGGCAAGGTGGTTTTGTGGGTAGTATCTCAGAATATACTCCAGGAACCAACTTCAAGTACTACCACGATCGCATTAAGCAGTTTTTCATCGCAAACTACGTAGCTGAGGAGATGAAAGTACCAACATTTTTAGCGTGCGTCGGCGAAGAAATTTACAACACGTGCACCACACTTTGTGCGCCAGTGCTGCCCAGTGAGAAAAAATTTGAGGAACTCATGGCTCTTTTAGAGCATCATTACGATAAAAAAGTGAATAAAAGGGCTCAGAGGTTCAAGTTCTTCAAAGAGAAGCAGCAAGAGGGTCAAACAATCAAGGAATACATCTTAACCCTCAAGGAATTGGCGGCAACATGTGAATTTGGCGGGTTTATTCCAGACACCAATCAACAAAAGGGTTCACTCAGAGCATTGGCATTGGAAGATGCTCTAACGGATCAATTGATTGTGGGATTATCGAATGAAAAAATTCAGCAAAAACTCTTATCGGATGATTCCAAATCATTTGATGCTTGCTGTGAGATTGCACTCAATATGGAAATGAGTGAAAGAGAGCAATTGTTGCTGAAACCCAGTACCAGTGGAGTGAATAAAGTGTCCGAGAGGAAAGCAAAAAAAGCTGCAAACCGGAATAAATCACCAGCCAAGAGAAGTTCTTCACGTCACAGGGGTGATGGAAAGCACCATCTCAACAAAGATGAGTCCAGTGATTCTACCACGTGCTATCGGTGTGGCCGACAAGCTCCAAATCATAAGCCACAGAATTGTCCAGCGCTAAATTGGAAGTGCTTTATCTGTGACAAAACGGGACACATTTCTACGGTTTGTCGACAACGGAGTTCTTCAGGTGATCGCGGACGAGTTGGAAGGATTCAGTGCAACTCAGTAGGAAGTGGGACAGCGCCCAGGAAAATGTCACAGCCTCTCTACTGGCAAGTAGTAGTCAATGGAGTCACCATGAAGTTTGAGGTTGATGGCGGATGCGGAGAAACGCTCATGAGTCTACAGGAGTACCAAGATAAGTTCCAGAATCATCATAAAAATTTGATCAGTATAGGGTCCCTATCTCTTTCTACTTTTACAGAAGAAACTGTTAGGCCGTTAGGATCATTTATCGCAACTGTGGTGATTGACGGTGTGGAATATGGACATCTTGAGGTGCTTGTAGTAGACACAGGGAAGCGATTTACTGCCTTATTGGGTCGCTCATGGCTTGATGTCGTTAATCCAAGCTGGAGAGAATTGCTGTCGCCACGTAAGAATATTCCAAATATTTCTAAAATGTCTTATACTCAAGGGAATGATACTCAGTCTGATACTTTGATTAAAAATATTCGTGAAAAAATCCCATTCACGGTCTCTCAAGATACAAATCAAACAATTGTCGGGTTTAAGGCACAAATATTGCTTGAACCGTGCCAGCCTATTTTTCACAAGGCTTATAGTGTTCCATATCGATCTCGTGAAAAAGTCGAGCAAGAGCTTGAGCGTCTTTGCAATGAGAACATTTTAGAACCAGTGAAGAATAGTAAGTGGGCTTCACCCATTGTCGTGGTGCCAAAAGGCAAAGAGTCAGTAAGACTTTGCATGGATGCAAAGGTCACGATCAATAAATTTATTAAAACCGAACATTATCCTCTTCCTTTGGTAGATGATATTTTCGTTTCCTTGGCCAATAGTCGATTTTTCTGCGTCATTGATTTAAAAAATGCCTATCTTCAATTGGAGGTAGAAGAAGAATCAAGAGAGTGTCTTACCATTAACACTCTTCGCGGTCTTTTCAGGTATAAGAGGCTTCCTTTCGGGGTGGCATCTGCGCCTGCAATTTTCCAGTCGGTCATTGATCAAGTCTTAAAAGATATCGACGGATGTGTTGCATACCTTGACGATATTGTCATAGGGAGTAGTACCCAAGAGGGATGCAAAAGGATTCTTTTCCAAGTCCTATCGAAACTCAATGATCATAAGATCTTGATAAATCTCGAAAAATGTCAATTTTTGGTCAAGTCAGTCAAATATCTTGGACATGTCTTAGAAGATGGACATGTAAGTCCCAATCCGGATAAGATAAAAGCGATTGTAGATGCGCCAGCACCATCCGATGTCGCTAAATTAAGTTCTTACTTAGGGCTTATAAATTACTACAGGAAATTCCTACCAAATTTATCCACGGAATTGCACCCATTGTATAATCTACTCAAGTCGAATGTAAAATATCAGTGGGATGAACAATGTCAAACAGCGTTCCAAAAATCGAAAGAATTGCTGATAAATAGTCTTGCGTTAACTTTATTTGATCCTAATAAGGAAACTATTTTGTCGTGCGATGCATCTCCGTATGGGTTAGGAGCATGCTTATCCCAGATGGTTAATGGGGAAGAACGTCCAGTCTCATTCGCGTCAGCAAGCTTGAGTCCGAGTGAGAAAAATTATTCTCAACTTCATCGTGAGGCATTGGCAATTATTTTTGGGGTAAAAAAGTTCCAGAAATATTTATATGGGAAATGTTTCACGTTAGTCACCGATAATCAGGCAATTCGAGAGATTTTCAATCCAAAGAAAAATACTCCTGCAGTCGCAGCAGCAAGGTTACAGCGATGGGCTGTTCAGCTGTCAATGTTTAATTATAAGATAGTGTATCGCCCAGGGAAGAAAATGGGAAATGTGGATGCGCTATCGCGCCTACCTATACAGGAAAGTCATGAAGTCGAGTCGATTCCGGTCAATAACATTAGGTGGGATGATTCAATTCAAATTGATTTTGAGAAAGTCAAATCAGAGACGAAAAACGACCCGGAAGCTAAACAAGTGTCGTCGTATTTAGCAAATGGTTCGGGTGGGGGGATACCTTCAGAATTTAAAAGAGTCCAAAACCAACTGTCGTTGGAAGATCAGAGCATATTTTATGGGGAACGGCTATTTATTCCTAAGAATCTGAGATTAGCAATATTAGAATTGCTACATGAAAATCACTCAGGAATGGTGCTCATGAAGAAATTAGCTAGATCTTACGTCTGGTGGCCATCCATTGATAAAAGTATCGAGGATTATGTTAGGTCATGTGAGATTTGCCAACAGACAGGCACCGTTAAGAAGGAAAAGCTAAATAGTAAATGGCCAGAATGCTCAGTTCCTTTCGAGAGAGTACATCTCGATCTATTCTATTTCGGGGGCAAAATGTTCCTAATAATTGTCGATTCGTACAGTAACTACATTGATATTGTGTTAATGAACAATACAACTGCTCGTTCTCTCATCAAAGTCCTTGAAGACAAGTTCACGATTTATGGACTATTTCATGAGATCGTTACCGACAATGGACCACCTTTTAACAGTTGGGAATTCGAAAAATATTGTCGGGAGAGAAGTATCAGGTTGAGTCATTCACCTATTTACCATCCAGCGTCGAACGGTCGCGCTGAGCGCGGAGTAAGAATTGTAAAAACTGTATTCCGAAAATTTCTCCTTACCAGCAAGGATACGACGATTGAGCAGAAAATTCAAAAATTTTTATTGCACTACAGAAACAGTCCAAATTCCACCGCCAGTCAGTCTCCAAATGAATTAATATATTCATATAAACCTCGTACACAAATTGATAACTTAAATCCTAAAAAGAAAGTCAGTTTTGATTTGTCAAAGAATAAATATCACAGTCAAAATCAGAATAATGAGGTATCACAGAATAATAATCACAGTCAAAGTCAAAGTCCTGAATTTATAGTAAATGAGAAAGCATTATACAAAAATCATGAAAAGTCAATTGTTCGTTGGTTACCATGCATTATCAAGCAAAAACTATCTAAGTTGCGATATCTGATTAGCTTAGATAGCAAGATTAAAATGGTCCACGTAAATCAATTAAAGAAATATTTCAGTCAGTATAATACAGATTTAATTGTCTATAAGTCAAAAGAGTCACAACTTAATTCGAAGAAAAGAGTCAGAAAACAGTCAGTAGTTGAACCTTTTACTTATGATGGAAAACCTTTAAGAAAGAAGAGAAAAATTTATGATTCAGAAAATGTCAGAAGATCAGAAAGAATTAAGGAAATGTTAAAAAGGAAACAACTAGAATGTCAAATGTATAAGTCATAGTTTCATTAACAGGACCTTTAGGTAGAGTTAGGATTCTCCTAGCCTTGTAAAAATAAATTGTAAATATTAGTTTAAAATTGTAAATAGGGAATTTAAAATATTGCTGGGAGAATGTAGTGTATTGAGACAGATGATGTAAATAAAAGAGATAGGATGATATTGTTCAGGTCAGGGTTTTAAAATATTGAATTCAGTATAATAAACGCACGCATTGAAGTCACATCGCGTCTAATAAAGTTATTGTAAATAGTGAAATAAGTCTTTTAATTAAAGTCTAATTTCTTCGCCATATAATAGCAAAAGTCAGAGCTATTATAGTAAGCTATTTTTATCCTTTTTTTTTTAAATATTTTTATATAAATGGAAAACGAACTATAAATCTTGATTTTAGCCAATATTGAGTTAGTCAAAAAATAATTACTAAGAACGCTAAATTTCTGTGCTCTAATAAAAATATTTTACATTTACAATACCCTACGGTGTGAATCATAAGTTTGTCACGGTGTTCATTTCTAGAGAAAAAGGCTTTAAAATCTATTGTAAATGTTTTTCAAAATAAAGTTTTTGATTCCATTATATTCTCTGGTCATTACTCTTTTTAATTTTATAAGTTTGGAGAAAAATAATTTCAACTTTTATTGCTAATAAAATTATTTTAGAAAAGTAATGCAACATTTCATCGACCATAAGTTTGTTACGGTGTTCGAAGCAATGAAGGTAACGGGCAAGCCAAGAAACATTGTCAAATTCCTAACGGTGTCAAATCCGAGAAATGATAGCACCGGATCAAACTTACGATTCTTACTGTAGTTTTCCTTCTTGAAAATCATCTTCGAGTCTTTTAAATATGTAACACCATCACTGAGAAAAAAAAGAGGGTGCGATTAACTTTTTTTCCTCATAACTTTAACACTTTTTAGGTGTAAAAATATATCAACATTTTTTAATGTTAATTTTACACCTTTTGAGGGTAAAATCAACATGAAAAAAGGGTAACTTTAACCCCCAATACACCTAAAAAGGGTTATATTTACACCGATTTCGGATCAATAATGCAGGGTAAAATTAACATTTCCGGAATGTTATTTTAACTTTTTCGGATTTCTCTCAGTGATTAAGAAAATTCTTATCCACATTAATTTATCTGTGAGAAGTAACTACATTATCAACTCGCTTAAACTAAAGTTATTTTGCACTTGAAGGAATAAATGTATTTCTTAATGAGAACCTTCGACAAAACGCTAAGGTCATATAAAATTATTTATGAACGATTTTACTCGCCTGAAATTGCACTTGTCAATTCACAATTGTTATTAGTACACAACATATAGAAAAATAAATTGTAATGAAAGGGAAAATATATAGAAGAAGAATAAGTAACTAGGGTACTCAAATTTAATTATTTTGCTGAAAAGGACTATGCCAAACTACGCTAAAATGCACATCTAAAATTTTTCAATATTTTACACAGCATTATAGAATTAAAGACAAAAAAGTTCTAGATTTAAAACTTACGAGAATGAAGAGTAAAGAAAAACAAATAAGTTTCAGAAAGAAGTATAGTTACAATTCGTTCATAATCATTTTGAAAAGACAAAGAATGGCAACGAATTTTGTAAGGATGGTTTATAAAGCAACATTTGAACTTTCTCCACAATCTAAAAACTAAACTAAAATTTATGAAATTTATGAATTATTCTTCTAATGACACATAAACCTTCCTTAAATTTTTAGGAGGCCGCATAATTTTATTGCAATTGTATTAAAATTTTAAATAACTAAGTGAGCCAACTTCTAAAATGGTTTTGTTACTTTTCACTCAACGAGAATCAAATTGTTATACAGAAGGAGCTTTGCAAATTTCCGAATTCCTCCAAAGTGTTTGATTTAAATGATAACTCTGCGTTCTTTATACGAATAATCCTCATTTGCATTGATGTATACAGGTAAACTAAACAATTTTACATGATATTTTCTCACTAATATCATCAGTCGGTGCCATCAAATTAATGGATGGTTTGTACTAGGAGGTAACGAAGAAGACAAATGTGCCATGTAAACATCACGACATCTCGTGTATATATTAATTATATGGTATAAGATGTGCGATGGAGTATTCCTAATATGCTTCACCTCATTGATGACACTAACTATTGTGAATTAGTGTCACAGGAGTTTATAGTATCATCATTATGTCTCTTAAATGTAAATTTCCTACAAAAGTTCCCAAAGTTGAGTAGAAAATGATGAATTGATAAAGAAATGGCGACAAATTGATGCACCTGCATTCACTTCGTGTGATGCTTCATTGTAAATTTAAATAACACGGATAAATATTTGCATGAGGTATGGGTAAATATAGAATTTCACATGTGCAAAAGACAACATCAATTATTTAATTTCTCATTAAAATATAACTTGTAAATCCACTGAGATTATATCACATGTGAATTTATTCGCGGTATATATGTCCAACGTGTGCTACGTACAGGTCCAAAAAAAAAAGAACATGACCGAAAAAATACCTTTTATTGCATATGGTTCAAATTTCACCTGCAATCAGATGAATTTTGCCACAAAACCCACTGAACTTATTACATCTTTTAGGAGCGTGATTCGTGCTGTAAAAAAAAACAACTGAGACCGCAAAAGAGGCGCAAAACGAGTCCAATAAAAAGACCATGCGGCTCAAATTGTGAATGAAAGATGAAAATAAATTGCAGTTTGATTGGGTGTCTTGTAATTTTGAAAATTGCTGTGTGGATTTTTATTGGCAAAAGTGTTTCTTTTTCACATTATCTTTGTAGGTTCACCTAATTTTTTTTTAATTTAATCTTTATCTCAGTTGAATATTTAAATAAACGGTTTCGTTTATCTTTATGATTCTTGTTCAAAAGGTCAAAAATATATTGATATTGTGAAAATTTCGGTGACCAAAAAGGCATAATGGAATTTTGCCGGTTTATTGCACAGTAGAAAAATGGAAAATCAAAAAATGGATAATAAAAATTACGAATTCTCATAAAAAAAAATGCTACTAACTAACTTACTGAAATATCACATGAGAGATTCTCAAAAGATAAAGTCTTTTATTTAAAAAAAATTGTAGCGTAAATGAATAATAAAATTATTAAAACTGAACAGAAAGAAATATTTCAGAAAAAGCTATTAGCTATTATCAACTTAAGTATTTAAAATTTTAAAAAAAATCATTTTTTTTAATGCTATATAATTTTTATTTTTATCAATTCAATTCAATTCGACCTCCGCATTTCTTTTCATTTCTGAATATGTTTTAGAGGTTGCCTGGGGAGTCATTTCGTTTATATACGAAAATACGATTGAATGATTCTTAATAACGGTTTTCAAGGTCAAAAGTTAAAAGGTTTCAAATAAACGTATTTATTATCCGAATGGGATCATATTTGAGCTTGCCGAAAAGGTCTTGGAATTTCTGACACGTCTTAACCGATTCCACTCAGATGCGATAGTGAACCGATTATAAACCGATAATTGGCTGTAAGAATCCGATCTTCTTATTTTTTTTACTTTATTTCTATATGGATATATTGAAGACTTTAGTTTAGTACTTGATTTTTAATTTGACATTATGATCATTAATAAATTTGCGATATTGCCGAAATGTCACCTTCCCCTACTAACCGAATCGGCAATAGTTACGCAAGTTATCAAACATATTGTTATTGGTCGTATCTTGAAGAATAATTTTAAAAACTTCACTTAATTTTCTTATAAATTTTACTATTTTGCATATAATGTAGTGTTTAATTTAACGAATAGCCGTTCAACCGGAGGCTGCTGCTGTGTACGGGCGTGAGAGGTCGCGCGTATCGGCAGTAACTGTGAGAAAGCCTAAGACCTCGGAGAGTGTGTGAGAGAGACAGTCAGTCGGGCCGCCACTCGCGACGAGGTCAGACGGCTGAGAGGGCTAGAGCCAGTTGGTTCAGCGAGATGCTGGACCTGGAGCTGGCGAGGACAAGGAAGGCTCTCCGGAATGTTCTGGCGAGTAGTATCCTCGGGTACTACATCTCAGAAGTGGTCGTGAATTCAAAAAATTTAAAAGAAGTGAAGAATTTTATACTTGGTGCTAATGAGAAACATGTTCGGACATGTTTGGGGGTAAGCGTCGTCTTGGAAGTCCGAGGAATTTCTCTGCAGAAGAGTTTCAGGGAAGTAATTTTCTTTTCAAATATATAAAGACGCTGATGAGACTGATTTTAGTAAATAAATTTTAAGACAGGCATAAAAAAATTGTGAAAATTAGGATTGAGAATGCTATGAATGTGTGAGTGAAAAATGGTGCACCATGAAAGAAGAGTGAATGAGAGGTGAATGAAAAAAAAAAAAAACAAGATGGCTAAAAAATAGGATGTTCTGGAATTTTCGAGAGTTAAATATAATTTTATTTTTGTTCTAGGGTAAATTATTGAATAATAATAATTTTCTGATTTATCATCATATTGATTTTAATTGAAATTTTGTTGAAATATTACACGACGAAATGCTTTCAGTGAATTTTTCGGTAAAATATGATGCGGTGAAATGCTGTCAGTTTAACACAACTAACTTCATAGTCAAGAGAAATCGAAGAAACTTCACGTTGTTCAATTGTCAAAAAAAGAAGAAGAAGAAGTCCTGTGAAAAAGTGCGTAGAAGAAATATTTCAATTAAAATCTTGTTTATTTTGTGAATTATTTATCAAGGAAGTGAGTAAAAGTGCAGATCAAGTTGTGAGATAGTGAAAACATTCGGAAAATTGTAAGTTTTATTGGGAAAAAACAAGGTATTTGTGGCTTAAAGTAAATGTCTTTTCTTCGAACAGAACATTCGAGAATAAAGGAGAAGACAGAGAAAGCGAGCAGAGCGACACAGTCACAGATGTGGTGAGTTAGAAAGAGCAGAATATTTTTGCGAAAAAATCAGGGAATCAACTGCACATGGGGGCTATTTTACAGCACAAAAGAGGAGAATTAAATGTTTTTCAATGGAAATGCTTATAGAGGATATAAATGACTCAATTCGTATTAGAATTTTCTCTAAAATTGTTCATGTTTTGTTTTTGTAGGCAAGAATGGCAGCATCTGGGGAAATAAATGAGAATTTCGACAAAGATTTTGAAGAAAGACCTCCCAGAATGGATGTAGATGAAGATTATCCGCGGCTTCCTGCCATAAATGCAAAGGATTTGGTTGCTATTATCCCGGTGTTTGGAGAAAAAGGTGAAAACTACATAACAGCAAAGGATTGGGTGAAGAAAATTGAGTCAATGAAAGTCGCCTATGGATGGGATTCGAGAATGACTATGATTTACGCTGCGATGCGTCTCCGGGGTGCAGCGACCTTTTGGTATGAGACTGCACAAGAAAATTTGGCAACTTGGGAAGATTTTAAAACGGAAATTGTTGGAAATTTTCCTGATACTGTGTCGGCAAAAGAAGTACACGACATCCTCAAAAATCGCAAGAAGAAGCCAGATGAAGACATCGAAATGTATTTTCACAAGACAGTGGCGATTGCAAAGAGAGCAAGGTTTGATGATAAGACTATTATGGAATATGTGATTGGAGGTTTGCCGAATGAGTCGGAGAAAGCAGCAGTACGATCAAAAGCGTCAAATACCTTGAAAGAGCTTCTGCAAAATATTGTGATTGTGTGTGATTTTGAAAAGCTTGAAGAGAAGAAAGAAGCTGAAAAGGATAAGGAGCCTAAACAAGAAGAGAAGCCAAGTGAAAGCCCAAAGAGACGACATGAATCGCACTACAAGCGCTCAAATTATCACAGAGGTGGTCATCGAGGAAGCTACAGAGGAAAATGGAATAGATGGGGCTACTGGAAGAGAAGGTCAAACGATTATACAGATGAAAGGCATAATGCTGAAAAAGAAGAAATGAAGAAAGAGGATGAAAAGTCCAAAGGATCAAGTGACAAAGATTATCATAAGAAGAAAACAATAAAAAGATGTTGGCGTTGTAAATCTGAGTCACATTTGGCATACCAGTGCAAGGATTTTCGGCAGAGGGTGGCAGCACAACTCGCCACCCATCAAAAAAATAAAGAGTTGTATAAACATGCTGAGATAGACGGAGAGAAGTTTGAGGCTTTTGTAGATCTCGGGAGCGAAATAACAATTATGTGCAAAGATGAAGCTGAAAAGTTAAAGGGAGAGTTAGATTCCACATCCATTAAGCTGCACGGTTTCACTGGACAAGATTGTAAGACATTGGGATCAATGAAGAAAAATGTTAAGATTGAAGGTTTTGAAAAGGAGGTTAACATACATGTCGTGGAGGAAGAATTGCATCCAACAGGAATGATCGTGGGTTTGGATTTCTTTAATGATCCTCAGGTGATTGTCATTAAGAAGTGGAAAGGCCTTGAAATTATTAAGCAGGATGCTCCAGAACATAAAGTACTCAGAGTAGAAGTGAAAAATTCAGGATATCGCAAACCTATCGAGGAAGAAAATTTGATAATTGGACAGAATGTTTCAAAAGATATCAAACAGGACCTAATACAATTACTGAATGAGTATCGAGACGTTTTTGCAAGCAATTTACAGGAGTTGGGCAAGACTGGACTAGAGAAAATGCAGATTGTATTGAAAGAAAATAAAATAGTGACATACAGACCTTATCGAGTAGCTGAAGGACACAAAGCTGAGTTGAGGAAGATAATACAGGAATTGCTTGACAACAAGATAATCCAGAAGTCAAATTCGCCATACGCCAGCCCAGTTATACTCATTCCAAAGAAGACAGGTGGTCTCCGAATGTGTGTCGATTTTCGGAAAGTGAATCAAATCACGCAAAGAGAAAATTTCCCAACACCCAATCTAGAAGAAGAACTTAACAGTTTTGCTGGCAAGAACGTATTTACGAAGTTGGATTTATTATCAGGATACTACCAAATAGAAGTAGATGAAAGTTCCAGGCAATTTTTGGCATTCATTACTCCTGATGGGAAGTATGAATTCTTGAGAGTACCATTTGGTAGCACAAATTCACCAGCAATTTTTATGAGGACGATATCTCAAGTCTTGGAGCCATTGGGCAAGGATAATATTTCCTTTTTTATGGATGACATTATCATTGCCACGGAAGACGAGACATCAGGTATAGAAATGTTAGAGAAAGTGCTGACAGAGCTGAGGAAAGCGAATTTGACCTTAAACACAGAAAAGTGTGAGTATTTGATGAGTTCAACTACATATTTGGGTCACAAGATTTCCAGTCAAGGAGTTGCTCCGGCAGATAGAAATACTGAAGCAATCAAGACTTTCCCAACCCCAACAACTCAAAAGCAAGTGAAAAGATTTCTGGGGATGACAGGATTCTTTAGAAGGTACGTGAAGAATTACGCTCAAATAGCCGCACCACTGAGAGAAGTTACAAGACTTAAAAATGGAGGATTCTTCTGGAAGAAGGAACAAGAAGAGGCTTTTCAAAATTTAAAAACTTGTTTGATAAGCGAACCGGTGTTAGCCTGTTTCAATCCAAAAGCCAGACACGAGCTGCACTGTGATGGCAGTAAATGGGGATTAGGAGGTATTTTATTACAAGCGGAAGACGGAAAGCAATTGAAACCTGTAGCATTTTTCAGCAGGTCTTTAACAGAAGCTGAAAGAAAATACTCATCTTATGAACACGAAACAATGGCATTAGTTGAGAGTTTGAAAAGATTCTATTATTATTTGCTAAACAGGCATTTTACAGTATATACAGATTGTGAGTCGTTGAAGAAAACTAAAGACATGACTAAGTTAAATATGAGGGTCGCTCGTTGGTGGATGGATATTCAGGAATTTAATTTTGATTTAAAGTATAGGAGGCATTCTCAGATGGAACATGCTGATTGCCTTAGTAGGCCTATAGATAAAGATGTAAAAAGTCACAATGTACTGGCAATTAAAGAGCAGGACGTAGATTGGATTGCAGCAATGCAAGTCAAAGACAAAGATTTGATTGATATTAAAAATGTGTTGGAAAGAAAAGATGTTGATAACAAGAGGAAGAACGAAATTAAAAAAGAGTATTCGGTTCAGAAAGGCATAATTTATAAATGGACAGAAGATGGTTGGAGATTTGTTGTGCCTAAGGGTATAAGATTTCATGTAGTCCAATTTGCACATGATATGTTAGGTCATCCAGCATTAGAAAGAACAATTGAGATCATTAAGAAAGATTATTGGTTTCCCAAAATGAGGCAGTTTGTTGAGAAGTATATTAAAAGTTGTATCAAGTGCGGTATTCATAAGAGATCGAAAGATGAGAATAGATACAAGTTGAGTTGCGTTGATGTAAAAGAGATTCCGTTCTATACATGGCATTTGGATCATACAGGTCCCTTTCCGAAGTCAAAGAGAAAGAAGAATCAGCATATTTTCGGTATTGTAGATGCGTTCACAGGATTTACGATTCTTAAGCCAATGAAAACACCAAATGTGAGAGATACTTTGAATGTGATAGAAGAAGTAGCGCAGATATTTGGGATGCCAAGTAATGTAGTATGTGATAGAGGATCAGTGTTCACTTCTCATCAATTCAAAACTTTTTGTGAAGATCATAATATTAAATTAGCTTTGGTAGCGGCAAAAGTGCCAAGAGGAAACGGGAAAATAGAAAGAAAATTCAGGATAGTTAAAGAAAGTTTGAAAACGATGTCTCAGGTAGCAGATGGTTCGGATTGGGAACAGAATTTAGGAGCAGTTCAGTGGGCATTAAATAGCTGTAGGAACAGAATGACTGGGAAATCTCCCCAAGAACTCCTCTTTGCATACAGACCTAAAATTCCGCAGGGTAATACTTTGTTAAATTTTTTGAGAAGAGAGGAAGCGTTGGAGGCAGAAAATGATGTGTCAGAAGTGAGGAGCAAAGCTATGGAGAGGATGAACAAACTTAGAGAGAGACAAAATATAAAAGTTAACGCAAAGAAATTGAGGCCCACAAAATATGATGTAAACGATTTAGTTTTAGTGAGGTATGATCCACCAGCCACAGGAGGGTCTAGGAAAATGATGGTTAGGTATAGAGGGCCGTATGTTGTTAAGAAGATTTTGGGCTCAGACAGATATGTAGTAGGTGATA
The DNA here is from genome assembly GCF_024763615.1 of Phlebotomus papatasi. Classification (NCBI taxonomy): domain Eukaryota; kingdom Metazoa; phylum Arthropoda; class Insecta; order Diptera; family Psychodidae; genus Phlebotomus; species Phlebotomus papatasi. Next base: position 37,144,412 of record NC_077222.1, read on the forward strand.
CACCAGCAACACAAATCACTCAAAAGCCATTTGAATCTGTGTATGCTGCAGAAAATATGAAGAAGTTTATTGATCCAGATGATTCAATTTGGGAATTAGAATTAAATGATGATGAGTAAACTTTGTGATATAAAAAAAAAAAAAATGAAGGTATTATGTTTAAGTTAATATATGAGTGAAGGTAAAAATTAAATAAAAACTCAAAGGAATTTACTTTTTACTGAAAGGAAGGAATTATATTACTATATTATAATTTGATGAATAAAAAAAAAAAAACAATGAAATTAGTAATAAAAAAAACGTAATTCAGAGAATTTTGTTGAAGGTCTTTGAACAGGATGATCTTGGATCAGAAGTCTTATTCATATTTCAGGAGCAACTTTACGAATAAAGCAATTTTGAGTTTTAGATGTAAAATATTTGCACTATCACTTTTTTTGCAATATGTCGTAAAGTTTCTGATAGACCTATGTCACTGTTAGCATAGTCTTGCTAATATAAGACCTGACATGAGTTACACTGGTGGACACTAATTAGTGGCCAGTGGTACTAGGTTGAACTGGTGGAATCTAAAGGCCGCATGAATATTTTGTTGGTAGATACTTTGGATGCCAGTGCAGAAACCTTGATGAATATAATTTAGTCAGACTAAGGCCACATAGTTTTGTTGGTTGATGACTTAGTCGGGTACAGAAAAATATATACAAGAATAAAGAAAAGAAAAGGGCTCAAAGAAATAAAATTTAATATGAGAAGTAAAATAGCATGGCCTGAAGAGCTCCAGAAGATTAAAGCCCTATTTTTCGTCGATGGGGACATCGACATTGTCAGGAGTTGGCCGAATGTAGTGTTTAATTTAACGAATAGCCGTTCAACCGGAGGCTGCTGCTGTGTACGGGCGTGAGAGGTCGCGCGTATCGGCAGTAACTGTGAGAAAGCCTAAGACCTCGGAGAGTGTGTGAGAGAGACAGTCAGTCGGGCCGCCACTCGCGACGAGGTCAGACGGCTGAGAGGGCTAGAGCCAGTTGGTTCAGCGAGATGCTGGACCTGGAGCTGGCGAGGACAAGGAAGGCTCTCCGGAATGTTCTGGCGAGTAGTATCCTCGGGTACTACAATAATATAATGTACGTACAGTTTAAAATATAAAGAACAATAGGCAGAAATGTATGGGAGCTGGTCCAATCCTTCACCAGAGATAGGAGTAGGCCTATTTTGTAGATATTGGTGTATGACTTAAAAATTGCCAAGACTCGTATCAGAAAGGACTCTCAGTTCTTGAAAAATTAACGATATCCTTCTGAAAATTCACAAGTTTAATGATTCATAAGGTTAATGTGCGACCGACTGGTATGACGGGAAACCATTGGTAATTTGGGAGTCCTTGGAGTATCTTTAACATATCTGTCGAAGAAACTTATAGTCCGGCGCGTCAAGTTTCTGTGATATCAAAAAATAAAAGTTCTTAACAAATATGTAGAATTTATTTTTAAGAAACTTTCTTTCTCGATAACGATATATCGTAAGTTGTCAGTGCCAAAGAACTATGTCTAAAGGAGAACTCAAGGGATATTTTCCTGAGAAACCATAGCCCTATATCTCCGTTTTCTTTGTAGTTATCCAGATTTTCCTCAAATATCCTCTAATGTCATTTAATTCCATTAAAGCAGAGGTGTGCAAGAACCGTTTGAAACCAAACAAACGTCAAATGAATCTTGTACGGCAATGGTTAAAACGCTACCTGAACAAACTTATTTTGACGTTTATTCGGTTTCAAACAGTTTTTGCACATCCCTGCATTAAAGCATTGCGTCCTTTTGTCTCCTTAAAAGAAATATTCTCCTCAAAATAGGTGCTAGGGTTGCTGAAGATCATAGGGTTGGAAAGGTACCGTTACCAAAGAAGTTTAACAAAAGGCTCACAACAATAATGGGTAAATTAAAATATTTTTACTCTAGAATTGTTATTCAAAGTTTTTGAATAACGGTAACTTTTAGGACCATGTGATCTTCAGAGGCTAACTCTTATTCTTTCAAGGAGAATATTTACTGAGCAGACATTTCCTTACATACAATCCTTTTTATGATTTTGAAGAATATTCAAGGATTTATTAGGTAAATCTGGAAAATTGCAGAAAAAATGAAGAGATAAAGATATAGTTTGTTCTAGAAAAATCTTCTTTGAGCCGTACTTTACAAATTGTTCTTTGAAATGACCAACATAAGATAAAGTGTTATTTTATAAAAGGAGTTTTGTCAAAAAAATTCGTTACTTTTCTTAATTATATGTTTTATGCTCTAGTATTTTTCCTACATACTTTAGGGGTTGGTCCCGGAACAAAAGTTGTTACCTTTGGCAATACCTATTCGATCGTATAGGTCTCATTCGTGGCGAAAGGTTGGACCATTTTGCCCATTGTCCTTTCTGAATTTTATATTAGAAAATTTCTGAGGTTACATTGAAAACGCTATTTTTTCGCATATCTCTATTGGAAGCTAGACCTAGCCATAATTTATTTTGGATCTATATTGTTTTCCGATCTAAATTACATTACTTTAAAGCCCAGGTTCCCCACTAAAAGTATGCGGAAAAATCACGTTTTGAATGTAATGTAGTTCAATCTCATTGTAGCTCCACCTTTTCGTAATTAATTTCCCAAAATTCATTTGAATGAAAATTAATAATTTTAGTATCTTCTAATATATTTTAGACCAAAACAAAATTTTCTCTGTGTATTTTCTTAAATATCAAGCTTCGGTAATAAATTTGCAGGCTCTTAAGGCACCATGTTACAAAGCTACTTTAAACGCGGTGTAAAAGAAAATTGTTTTTATATCCGTCAATTGAAAAGAATCTTATAAATTACAGCTAATACGAAGCAGAAAATGTGCTACATTTCACACTCTCTGTTTTATAATGCTCTTATTGCCATTTCTACATCTCATAAATAAATAAATATAAAATTTCTTGTATTTCAAATTGTTGCCAAATGGCTACATTTGCGACTGATCCAGATCTCTCACAATTGTGGACGTTTTTTTTTTGTGGATGTCGATAAAACGCATTTTACCACAAAAGGATTCTGTGCTTGTGTAATCCTATAATATTGCTTTTTGTTAACTTCCTTTTAGAGCTGGCTGTGGGTCAGCTTTCAATGTGCACTTTTGCCAATGTTTAAATTTGAAATTGCTAGAGAAAGAAGTTGACTTGAAAGGTAGATAGATAAAATTTTATATAAAATGAAAAGTGTCTGAGACGCTATTGATATTAAAATTGATCGTCAGAGAAGCGTCATATACGGTGTAACTTAATGGATATATCAAATTGAAAGGCTATTGAATATAAGAAATGCAAAATTGACCACATAATCAGCTAAAATGTCTCCCTGTTTCTCTCCCTCTTCACTTCCATCATGAATAATATTATATTTTGTTGTGCTCGAAGAAAAAAAAACTTGTGCAAAATATATTTGCTAAATTATGTTTTCAATATCTCGGAGAAATATTGTTGTCTCTCTTTCACGAGACACTCTCTCAATTGCATGGAATAATTATGTAACTGAATATGGGAGAGATGGCGAAGAAAAGTCTGGCCAAGTAGCATACTTTACTCAATATTGTTATGATTTATTGTTTTAAGTCTATATTACTGAAATGTTACTATCTTTAGGATTGCAATCAATGGAAAATTGTTCATTACGAATTATTATTATTATTAAGCATTTAAGACTTTGTTAATGTTGCCTTTGGTTTTGTGTGTTTGATGAATTTTATGCATTTTTTAAAGATTTAGTGTGTATTTGTGTTTTAATGGTTTTGATTGACTACAGGTGCATTATATTTTATTTGATTGTTTTATTAGAGTTATTTTTTAATTTAAAATAAAACAAATAATTGAACATACGAAAAAGAAAAAATCAAAGTTTGTTATAAATTTTCATGATTTAGAGGCTTTCAGAAAGAATGACCGTGGTGGTACTTACAAGGTTAATATTAATATTAAGAAAAGACGGAAAGAGAAGTCTATGTGGTGCTAAATTTTTATATAGAAAAATATGTGTGTTAAAAAGGGACCACACTAAAGGATTATGATCTGAGATATTACTGTTCGTATTAATTGTTTCCTGATCTTTCTAAATCACTTGAAAAGCAATGTGATCTGATATTTCAGCGTTGTAACAGAATCTTGGAGGTCCGGAATACTTCTGGTTCATTTAGGAATATTGAAGCCTAATGGCACAACAATTGTGAACTATACCAAATCCTAGAAGCCAGGATTAAATTTGAGCAATTTTCCATGAGTGCCAACTATAATTCGGTCAGTTTTCGAGGAGTTTCATGTCTGCCAACCTTCATACGCGTGAGAGAGAGGCAAGATAAAACCTAGCTATCTTTTTTGCCATTTTTGCAGTTCAAAAAATATTACCGTGTTGTCACATAATATTTTTTGAACTTCGAGTATAGCGAAAAAGATAGCAAGTGTATTATCTTGCTTTTCTCTCTCGCACTTGACCTCTGCGTATAAAGTTGGCAGGCATGAAACTTCTAGAAAACTGACTGAATCACACATGCAGAATTGCTCGAAATTCCTTTAAGATTATTCAAAAAGTTCAGAAAACAACTAATACGTAGAGTACTATCTCACTGATCGTATGACTCCACTAAAGTGCACTCTTTCTATCACATGTAATATTTTATTTAAAATTTTTCACACTATATAGCTCTCTTTCTGTCTTTTCTTACTCTTAACGTTAATCCTATATGTGACACAGCCGTGATAGCTTCTACAACAAGACAAGAATTGTCTAATAAAATCTATTTTGAAACCTTATAATTTTTTAAATAAATCGGTTATTGAGCTACGCATAATTATTTTAAGACTAAAATTAATTATTAAGCACGTATAAGTAACTAAATATTATATCCCATTAAAACTTTTAGTCCCATAGCAAACTCTCATTGGTTGGTCTTTGAAAAGTATTCAGAGTTTTCTATGTATGTACAGGCCAATCACAGGGCTCGACGAAACTAAAATCTTTTATGATATTATAATATTTAATTACATGTGGATAATGCTTTGAGATTTTTTTCAACTCATAAAGCACTAGAAATTGTAAAAATGTACAGTGGGAGGCATGGTAGTGAATATTCCAATTTAATACATTTGACTTATGCATTTTTTATTGATATGATATACAGCAATCCGGCCCTAATTTTTACCGGCTTCATTACATGCTGTTTTCTAATTGGTGAGAATATTTATGAAATTACATTTTAAAATGGGTTTTAGTGCTCCTACAAAAATTGATTAAGTTTTAGCCAGTCGGTGAGTAAAAGCTTCAGTGAACTTGATGGAAAGGTGCATGATTTACGACGTTCCGCTTTAATTTTATAAACACGATTGAATGCATAATTTTGACCTCTTTGAGATTAAATCGTATACGAGGAATTTCGTGAAATGATTTAAAACAGCCCAAAGGGGACTTAGAAGAAGAAAATAATGGCATACCTTCTTGTCACCAGCAACATTAGATTCAATATCTGAAGTAATTTATTGAATAATGTGTGAATTTTTATGTCATAACGATTTATACGAATAAGAATTATTGTTATTGTTTGTCCAATGATTAATCTCTTCCGCAATAGATAGAAGTAAATACAGCAAATTATGCAGATAATAACACTCTTACACTTAAATAGCATTTTGTGAATCCTCTAGTGTTTTTCCAAAGACACCATGGCAAAGAAATGCCATTGCAAATGTATTAGGAAAGACATGAGATAAAAAGTGTTTTAAACAATAAGAGAAGGATGAAAATGCACGATTTAATGATGGTGAATTGGAGAGAAATGCTAGGTAATTTGCAGCGAAAAAGATCACCTTTGAGCTAAAGAAAGTCATTTTCTGCACATGCAAAAATATCTATGATTGTCGAAGGGAGAGAAGACTGCATGAAAAGTGCCGGGAAAAAATCACGATAAATACCAAATTCATGAGCTGTCGACTTTTATGCTTTTACTGGATGTATGCACATTTTCAAAACTAAAAAAAAAAGAAAAAAAGAACAATGAAAAGCCCAAAAAAGCTTGCGTTAGCTGAGATTCTTCACAAGAAAATTTAAAAAAAAAATGTTAAAGAAATAGGTACATAACTGACAAAAATCATAAAATATCAATAAAAAACATTTCTTGAAACATAATCAATTTATGAAAACTAATCGTTCATACTTGAGTAGAGTGCATTACATTCAATTCTATTGTTCATTTGAAAAAATTAAATATCTGTTCAGTTGCAACATATACTAAAGTTTAATTAAAATACATGATTTATTGCATGTTATACCTTATAACATCTTACTAGACCTTTCATTTGCACCAGCTAAGATCAAATTCCGACAACAAGTACAGGAGTTATTGTAATTTTCAAATGTTCTATATCTCGGATCAAGGGGGTAAGAAGTACTATAGATTAATTTTAATCAAAGCCATCACAGCTCAGCTATAACATACTAAAACCTGAACCCGATTAATTTCATAAGGTCTAATTCATTCCTAAAAGATAATTGATGAGTATTGAAAATTAAGGAATAGGAGGTAAAAACATGGAGTCACAGGGCTCGATAGGACTGGAATATTTTATCGCATTATAATATTTAATATTTGAATAATACTTTAAGATTTTTTTTCAAAAAAAAAAAAAGGTTGTTTTTTTTAACCTTTACCAAACGATCATCCCTTTATATAGACGATTGGGTCATCAGTCACCAAATTTTTTTTCTATGTACACTAAAATTATGCTTTGCTCTAAGAAGTCAAAATTTTTTGTTCTATCCCATAATTTTTTACCTTTTCGTCCTTAAAGGGGTCTCTTTTGCTGAATACCGCATGTCAATATCTCTTACCGTTTCATCTCTGGCAGCGATTATACAACGGAGAACTGTCCAGGAGATCCGTCACAACAATAAATTTTAAAGGGCTATCTTGTTCTTAACCTTACGAGTATCGAAACTTATTCTTTACAATTTTTGGCCCAGTGTGACGAGATCGAATTCTATCTTAGTCAACAGAAGCTGAGATTTTAAAGAATATCAGCTCAAAGGTCTGTATGTATAGGTTCGAAATGTGTTCACTTTGAAGAATTTGCAATTTTGATGAGGATAATTGACACGATGCACGTTGCTACTTTTTCCGGGAAAATTATCCATTGCATCATAGGTGGTAAAAAGAACTCCCACAGTCACAAAATTTTATCCAAATGCTATACTTCTTCCATCATGCTGCAAATACAATGTTACATCTCACATGTTTTCATGGTGGAATTTCACGAATGAAAAGCATCTATTAATAGTACAGGTATATATACCTATTAAATAAATAATTTATTGGTATATTAAGAAATATTGTACCCTTGGCGGAAAAATTTCTGAACTGGTTCTTATATAGAGGCTTTCTGTTGTTACTCTGGTATTTGTCCACTTGAAATGCAAGAATTCCATCGAGAAGCTCGCAATTATTATGCTGTCTCTGTATAGTCTCCAAAAATGGATAATCCAGATGAAACGCGTTTATGTAAGTGAAAGAAAAACCACAAATCAAAAGCCAAATATCAATCAAAATTTTCTCACAATTGAAAGGAGGAGATTTAAATAGAACTCGCTGTTTGGTTTTTGCTTCAATTGCAATTCAATAATCGATCGATATATCAATGATTTGTTCGCATAATTCCAATATTTGAATACGGCTTTACACTATATGCTAAATTTGTCTAATTTACTGAACAATAAATGCTTTTAAGGCGGCAAAATGCTCACGTGCTTACACTATTATTCTGCAAGTCCAATCGATTTCAAACTGATTAAATCTTAAAATAGAAAACATCTGGCTGTTCAGAAAGACATTAAAGAAAAAGTTGAAATTCTAAGCATGAACTAATGAGGTGATAATACTGAATACCATCTTACTGGCACTATTGTTAATAAGTGTTAAGATAACATTGAAATATGTTATTCATGTTTATTTTGAAAATTTTAAATAATTACTCCTTGGTCTACCTTTATATTTGTAAATTGAACTTTTAATACGATATTCGACGAAAATATTATTAAAAATAATCTTAACATTTTCTATTAGACACGATAATTGTAGCAATTATTCAATCTAAAAATTAAGAATAAAGTTTCTGCCATCTTATTCATTCATTTATCAACTAGCAGGTTGAATTTTTCATTTATTAGTAAAAAACGAGTAAAAATGTCCTTAGTTGAATTTTCAAAAATATCAAGATAATTGAAGTAATTTTCCAGTGGATAACAATTTACTACGATTATCGTCTGTTATATAAGAATAACACGAACATCGTAGTAATATTTCAATGTCTGTTTCAAGAACTCATGTTCAAAAACAGTTTAATTTAATAAATTGAAAATTTATTCGAGTAAAAAGCTTCATTTTAAGTCGAAAGTTAAGTTTTACGATGATCATCGTTTGAAATTTTAAGTTTATAGTTAAATATTACAACGATTATCAATTTATCTTTGAGAATTGTATTAGGATTATCTAGAAATTAAACTAGGTATTTTTCCTGTTTTATGAATTTTACTGAACGATTTAAAATAATTTTGAAAACAAAATAAAGCAATGAAATAAATTAGCATAAGTTCTAAACTGTATATTTATGTGTTAAATCTTACATCAAAGTTTAAGTTCTGAAAAATACTCAAAATTGCATAATGTAATCATAAATTTTAAATCGGTTAACCGTCTATCCTAATAACCTGATTATTTGGAATCACTAGGGGAAACTGGGGCACCACCAAACACGAGGTAGGACCAAACACTAATTTTTTTATTTCTATTCTAAACTACTTGGACTATCTCGACCATTTCTTCAGTGGACAAGCATCTCTATAAAGCCTATAAATTTCTATAAGTCTTGCCTCTGAAGTCGAATATCTGATAAAAAAAATCGCAGTGTTTGGTGCTACCCCGTGTTTGGTGGTGCCCCAGTTTCCCCTAAGGATATTTCAACTCGTTTTTCTCTATCAACTAATTTCAAATGTTTAAATTGTGTGTTTAAGCGAGGTAAATTCAAGTTTTAGCTGCAAGACGAGCTCTTTAAACATTAGAAATTTGGAGATCTCAGTTGAAATTTGGGGATCTCAGAGCCCAGGAAGGCGCTCCTGGACGATCTACGACCAGCAGTTTCTTCCAATACGGGCTATACGGGTTATACGATAACATGATTGAATTGTAACAAATATATCCCGAGATTATTAATAATAATTAGAAAATTTACTAATTATTATAATTTTTCAAAATGTAGGAGGTTCGGAAGGTGTAAGATTTACATGACTAATAAGGCGATACAGATACTGTAACACGATCTTTAGACATAAAGTTCAACCACATTACTTGACTTTTCTAATTTCTTATCGTGTAAGTTTTTTCAGAAGATTCAGATTTATAGGGCAAAATTAGGTAATTCATGATAATTTATATACTTCGGAACCTTCAGCTTTCATAAGCAATTCAGATGTTCAAAGAGAAAAATAACCACGGAGAAGTTTAAGCCCTGGGCTAAACCTCTCGTCTGAAACCTGTATAACGTAAAAAAGAAAAGCTCAGCTTGTTATAAAGGTGTTTTTATTTACAGAGACACAATATAGAACAAAAACAAACTTAATGTATTGTAAGATCAAACGCTTGTTCGGCCGGGTACACTTGTTAGCAGTTTCGTCAAAATATTGAAATTTACAATATGACGCTTTTTTTTATTATCTACCTTTTTCAATAAGGATAGGTTTTCAAATTTCGTATCGAAATTTTAAAGCGTTAAAAAGATTGGCCGAAATTAACTCCATTAATCTTTTCCGGATAAGCTCTGTTGGTGACAAAGTAAAGTAAAGTGCCCATGCTTCGGAATGACTAAATTTTTCCTATGTGTCTCAATAAATTTGATTCAACGCATATATAATATTGAAAATTAGCTAAGTGCCCAGTTTTTAAAATATAATGCAAAGTCACATTCAGAAACATAGGAAATATTTGATCATTACGAATCTTGGGAATGTACAAAGTATGGGAACTTTCCCCTACTGTTTTTGGATTTTTCATTTTCAGGGAAAACTCATTATTTTGTGTATCACAAATAGCTCTTTCTATAACATCTACATCCAAGGGAATTTAGTAGACCATAATAAAATTTAAAGAGCTGAATTTTTAGAGTATAGTGTCTAATATCCTAAGATTAAATTACAAATAAATTGTTTCAAAATCCCCCGTTCTTCCCTATGATATAACATTGCGAACCCAGATGCACAACCCTACATATATTGAGTAATAAAACTTAGAGATAGTTTATTGAAGACGTTAAATGAAACTTTTGTTTTGATTACAAAACTTATCGAAAAAATGATTACTTCAAGCAATCTGCAGAGTTTTAAATCATCAACTCGTTTCTCACCTTTGACTTTGAGAATGTATGGCCCTTATTTCAGTTCAATTGTTGTGCGATATTCCATGTCCGAGAGTCAGTGTATTGCGAAATATCCAATGGGAAAGAGATAAAAGTTGAGAGAAAGAAAAATAGAGTGCATAAGCATTTCTAAAAGAGAGAAAAAAAAATGAAAAACAAACCATTTTTGCAATCGATAAATGGTGAATTTCCTGAATGAAAACGCGATCTCTATATACATAATTTCGCAAGATAAAATATTTTTCTGTTTATTTCATTGCACCTGAAAGTACTTTTCCTGGAAAACTACGCATCCTACACTTTGTTACGCATGATTTAAGATGAAAACCTTTTGTTTCTTACTTAAGACAATTTATTAGCTATTTATTGAATTACAATAATTACATGTGTATATTTGCGTATGCTGTGCTGGATCAAATTTAATGCAAGATTAATTAACAAACAAGATAATTTTGTAGAAATTTTAATGAGGAACTTTCATTTGGGTAAAAATTCTTTAATATTTTTCATCATTCTCTTGAATTTATGACTAGATTGAGTTACTGTAATGTCAAAAATATAAGCATTATTTTATGATAGAAATATTTAAATTGCGCAACATTGAGATGTCATAAATATTTTCTCTTTTTGTCATTAAGATATTCTGTGATTTCGATGTGCAATATATTTTGAGGATTATAAACGCGTATTTGGTGAAAGATCTCATTACTGTAATCTGCTTATAAGAGATTCCCTTTCTGCAATTAATTTCAAAATTAACGCTTCAGGGATTAAGGTAAATCATCAAAACAGCCTTTTTTCGTGTAGAGGGTATTTGGAAATTTATAAATATTTCTCGTGAAATACGTCAACAAACAAATCGTTTAGTTTATACATCAGAAAAACGCCGACGAAGTGAGAGACACTTTGTATATTATTAGCAAAGTATGTAAGAGTTTAGGTCATTTTTTTGTCGCAAGTCATGATCATTCTCACCATATTGCCAATAGTATTATTTTGTCAATTTGTTCAGAAATATGTTTAACAAACAAGACGATGAATAATGAAATAGGGTCCATTTGCAATTCTCTCTTCCCCATAGAGAGATATATTTTCCTAAAAGGAACTGATACCACGCGGACATTCGTATGGGCAATTGTAGCCGGTAATGTGTATGTAAAGTAAAACGTGTATAGATGATTTTGCAACATTATAGTCACCAATAGCACACCAGAAAGCACGTTCATACAGTCAGAGACATAATGATGTTTGTCCGAGGAAAAAAGCTTAAATTTATCTTATAATGTTCTCGTTATGCAGCAACAGAAAATATTTCAACATTTTAATATACAACATCCTCTGAGATAAATTTCAAACTCTTTCTCGATGGACTTTTCCAAAGGGGATGACAAGTTGTGCAGAAGTAGAGAAAAGCTGAATTGTTAAATATACACTATTGCATTTAGTTTAAGCCTTAGATTTACACTAAAATCAAGAAGACAATAATCAAGGCAAAATATTTATCAGGCAGTAAATTCATTGGACAAATAATTAAGCTATGTCTAGTAAAAAATTAAATTTAGTCAATAAAATAATTAATTTTGGCATATGAAAAACCTAAATATTTAAAACTGGGTAATTTATATACACTGAATACATTTTATTTTTGTTTGTCAAAACTTAAATGATGGAATCTCAATCTAAAAGTTCTAAATCGAGTTCTAGTGCCACTCTCAATTTCTCAAAATTATTCCAATAAGAACGAACTAGTAGTACTATTTCAATGTCTGTTTCAAGAACTCATTTTCAAAAACAGTTTAATTCAAGAAATTGAAAATTTATTCCAGTAAAAAGCTTCATTTTAAGTCGAAAGTTAAATTTTACGATGATCATCGTTTGAAATTTTAAGTTTAAGTTTAAGTTAAATATTTAAAACAGGGTAATTTATATATACTGAATACACTTTATTTTTCTTTATTAAAACTTAGATGATGAAATCTAAATCTAAAAGTTCTAAATCAAGTACTAGTGCCACTCTCAATTTCTCAAAATTATTCCAATAAGAACTTGCTTAAGAGCAAATTTCTAAGCCTCACTTCGAACATTTATAACTATGGATGAGATTTGAATCTTCCACGATGAATTCTAAATTGAACCATGAACAATAATAGTTGAGTGAGGCTCGATGATCATCTCTAAAACAAACCCAGCATAAAGGATCAAAAAAAATGTTACGGGGTCAATTTTTTGGGACTCTAATGTTATTTTGTGAATTAAAAATAAAAAAAATTCTTCTAGTAAGGGGGGCTCGGCCAGGGTTCGGGGACTCATGGTGCCTATAGTTAGGAGTGACTGTTTTTACCTGTCATTATTTGTAAAGGGCATAGTTATCTTTAACTTCATTCCAAGTGATTTACGTAGGTATCCGATGCTTTTTTTCAGGCTAAATCTTAAGAAAGAACTTATTTGATCCTCTTTTTCATACTTAATTTCCTTTTTCCTTTTCATAAACTATTGTAAATCCTTATTTTCTTTTTTTTGTTGTTGTTTTTTTTACTTTTCTTTTTTTTATTTTTCTCTTTATCACAATTGTGAGAGGGATGAACCCTATTTTTGTGATTGAATAAATATTACCACTAATATTACTACAATTAAATCTAGTTATTGATATACCTTTATTGGTCATTTGAGTCCAAATTCGTTTAAAAAGGATTTTGATTTTCGGGTTTTTGGTTTGAGGGATTTTGGCGTTCGGAATTTTAACCTATTCGAGATCTTGGCTATGCGAGATTTTGGACCATTTAGGATTTCAACCCTTTTGGGGTTTCAAGGTTTCAACTCATTAGGGATTTTCTCTCTTCGGAATTTCAACCCATTTAAGATTTTGGCTTTCAGGATTTCAACCTATAAGGCATTTTGGGCTTGTTCGCGAGACCTTAAATATGCGATATTTTGGCTTATTCAGGATTTCTACCCACTCGGGATTTTGGCCCTCCGGATTTCAATCCATTCGGGATTTTGTTTCTTCGGAATCTTAACTTTTCGGGATTTTGTTTCTTCGGAATCTTGACTTTTCGGGATTTTAGTTTTCGGGACTTTGGCGTTCAAGATTTTGGCGTTCGGAATTTTGACCTATTCGTGGAATTTTGTCCCATTCAGGATTTCAATCCATTTGGAATTTCGACCCATTCGGGATTTTGACTTTCAGAATTTCAATCCATTAGGGATTTTGTTTCTTCGGAATTTGGACTTTTTGGGATATTGGCGTTCAGGATTTTAGCCTATTCGCGTGAACTTGACAATACAGGATTTTAACTCATTCAGGATTCCGACCGATTCGGGATTTCAGCTCATTCGGGATTTTGGTTTTCGCAATTTCAATCCATTAGAGATTTTGTCTCTTCGGAATTTTAACTGTTCGGTATTTTGGCCAGCACCGATGAAAATATTATAGCAATTCATAAACATAAACCCCAATTCTGAGATAAGACTTTATAATAATTTAAGGATGATCTTTGGAATAGCTGCGGTTTTTGAATATTTGAACATGATAACTTTAATCATCAACGCAATAACGTTTAGCAATAACAAGTGACATCACTTTTGAATACTAAACACAAAAACATATCTTGTCTAAATTGTTTAAGATAATAGGTCGTTCATTCATTCATTCATTTTCAACCGCTTATCCCTATTGGGGTCGCGGGCCCATGACATCCAAATTAGCAGCCCACGCTTGTCGATCCTCTGCCACTTCAGGAAGATGTTCGGGTTCGATCCCGAGGCGTTCCAAGGCAAGATTCTGAATTTGATTCAGCCACCTTGTCCTAGGTCTGCCTCGAGGCCGAGGTCTCCTCACAATGGCTTGCATAGTTTTTTAGGTCCTGTAACATATAAAAAATACAAGATCTGGATTAAAAATCAACTCCATACGATTTATGATTGTTCATAGAATAGGTATTTCTCTGCTTGTATCAATAGCAAAGTACAATTTTTGCTGGTATAATGCGTGTTGGAAAACACGAGTTTTATCTTTGTCATTTTGAATATTTTATCCCTTTTGACTACAAGAAATCATAAAACAAAGTTGGGTAGTTTAAGGCAGTTGCAGTTTTTTGCCAAACTTTTATGATCTATCCAAGTCCATCAGTTAGATGCTCTTGGGTATTAACAGTCATAAAATATACTGCGTATTTTGCATATTACTAATAAAATTTATTATTATTAAATTTCATATTTTCGAAAGTCATTTTTGATATCCATCTAGGATTCTGCTATGGCCTTATACAAAAGGTAAAAGAATTTATAATTTTAATATTAACTTTTTATTGACGCAACTCTTCAAAATATTGACCTTTCCAAAGGTAACATTTCCTTATTTTTTTTTTTCAATTAATGGAAACAACACAATACTTTTCATAATATTAATTGTTAATTTGTTTTGCGCAATTGAAGTAATGAACCATTAAAAAAGCTATTTACTATCCTCTCTGACTTTTCTTGATGCTTTTCAGAGCAACTTATCGCAAAAATACAGTGCCATTCATTAGGGCATCACGATTTAGTAAAAGAAATCTTAAATCATGTGCAACATGCACTCAGAGTACAAAAATTCCACAAGAGAAATTGTCAGATGCATTAATAAATATTCTAAACTTCCTGTTGCATTTTTTTTCTTTATCTTTGTTTATCTATGCACATTATTAGCTGCTTATTCGTTTGTAGACTTTTTTTTTACAACCACACTGAGTAATTAAATTTTATGCTATATTTCGCAATCACATATTTGTAGTGTGTAATTCTTTATATTTCTTATTACATCTCCTTTAATATAAATTAGGAGAAAATTTATTGCTGTACCATTGAGTTATCAAATTCATTATTTTTGTTTCATTTGTAAAGTTTTCACTAATATCAAATGCTTCAATCCAATGAAAGTCTTCCAAACCAGGTATTAATTACAATTTTTTATTGTTAATAAATTACATGCACTATATGCATTTAATGAGATGCATATATGTTTGACGATTCAATGCATTTGATGCATTTTAAAGCTTCTTCACTGTTTCTATTACATGAGAAATGGTGAAATGGTATTTTATTTATTGTACGTATAAAATCTTTTACTTTTTTTTAAAATCTTTTTTCTCTCATACCGTGTTTTTTTTATATTATTTCTTGTAAATCCAAAGAATGTGCCTGAGGCTAATTCAAGTTATTTGCAGAAATAGAAAGAGAAGAATAAAAAAAAATTGGCAAATTTATGACATTGCGATTTTTCGTTTTTCATACTAAATACTTTTAATAAATTTCTCAATGTGAAAAGAAGTTGGTATGAGTGATTAATTGCACAAATGAACTTTATGTGCTTATGCTGTTTGATTCAATAAAAATTTTTGTGCTGTGAAATGTAAATGACATTTTCTATATAGGTACTGAGCAATAAGGAAATCATTAAATTTACCGTATTATTTAATACATTATGGTGCTCAATGGAAAAATGCAGTAGTTGTAATACACAAAAATAACGCAGCTACAAATTAAATTACGTTAAATTAAGCATGACTGGAAAATCTCACTCCGGATAAGGTGGATACTTTTTAGTATTAACCTCTTTCTCTTCTTAATCACTCTCCATTTCCCAATGTTTGCACATTTTTTTCATTTATTTATTTTATTTTTTTTGCACTGAGAGTTTCTTGACTCTGGCATTCATTAGTGAAAGAGTTTGCAAAAAAATTCGCACAATTTCCTTATTTTTTTTCACTGTCGTGCATAATTCTAATTTTGGAAAAGAAATAGCGGTGTGCGAGGAATTTGCGATCAGCGTCCAAGAAAGTAAATTTAAAAAAAAATCTCTCTTACTTTAGCCTAATAGCAGAGTGAAAACGCGATAGAAAAGTCCAATGAGGAAAATTGCCAAAAAGGTAGTTCAGTAGAAAATCCAAAATACATTTCTGCCTTATTTTGTTCTTTTACTCGAAATATTTTTTTTTATAAATTGTTTTAAAATGAGGCATTTTGAAGTAAATTGCTTGCATATTTTGAAGAAAATTTATTTATATTTGGTACAGTTGGTAGGATTTAAAACTTTAATCGGATACTTTTTAAATTCCTATTATTTAAGTCATCAGTCGCGATTTTCCAAAAACCAATGCTAAATTTTTGTCAAAAACTCACAAATTTTCATATAACGTAAGGGTGACTGACCCGGACCTGTTCATAAGCTTTTCTTTAATTATTTTGTTTACGAACGATTTTCCCCGATCAGACATGGTAGATTGGATCGGTAAAGACCATCCTTAAGTTCTAGAAGTAAAGAAAAGCTTCCAAATAGGGGTTTGTCAAAGTAACCAGCACTTACGATATGAATAACTATCACCCAGTTCAGCAGTTCGTAAAGTTTCCCTTAGTTCTTAAACTTAAATCTGGTCTTTCCCGATCCTTTCTAACATGTAGGATCAATAAAGACCAGACCTAAATGCTAGATTTAAAGAAAAGCTTACGAATAATAATATAATAAGGTCACCTTCGGTAAAGTCAACCGTATTTACGGTATTTATGAAGATAGCCTGTATTAGGAGGTCTAACGTTATTAATAAACCTGCCCCCAGATGGAGAAACTGAATACTTTTCATCAAGCGAATTTCAGAAACCAAATCTCAATCCAACTTCTGAATTTCCAAAATTTGAAATGAAAATTTTAGAAAATTTTGTTGGTACAACATTTCTAATATGCCTTAAAAGTTTAAGTAAAATAACTATTAAATTATTACGCTATCTTTACGGTTTTTTAGCTCTTGAAATGCCTGAAAACCCCTTATATACTTGTATTCTAAGATTTTAGGCTACTGAAAAATCTTTTATAAAAGAAAATATTCAATATTAAGACAATAAAAAATTTAATAATTGTCAGTCTCAAATAATTGCAAAAATTATACTCATCTTATACTTTATTTTTGGCATTTATTAAGCGATTTCGCTCATTTTTAACGCTAATAGTGCTCATACGGCCTTTAAACCAAAGGATTAAGGTCCGTACCTAAAATAGTTTTGATTTTTTGAACAGTTTAAATTAGTGGAAATTTTCCGAAATCTCACAAATCAATTTATTCTTAATTTGATCATATTTTTCAGGGCAAAAGCCCGGCTACATAAAGGATTCAAATAAGTTTGATATAAATTTGCTTTAATTGAGAGCTCTTATTTAGAGCTATGTTACCTGTGACCTTGGGAAACCTTTAAACGGGATGATTCAAGGGCATTGTTGAATATGTAGTGTATAAAGTCTCCCTGTTCCTTTTAAACTCCAAATGTTTTTTTAAGGGGAAGAGGAAGTATTATGGAAAAGTGAATGTTCTGTTTAAGATTCAGAGGCTGATATATAGAGCAATCTCCAAAAAGCCGCAAGTCTATCTCTAACCGTTTGTCCTGAAACTTTAGTGATCCTAAGGAATCTCTAGCGCATAAGTAGTGAAAAATTCGTAGTAGGGGAAAGTGCTCTCCCTTCGAACGTTCATGCCTTCGAATAATGTGAATTTCTCTTGTATTTCGTAAGAGATTTACACTAAATTATCACAGAATTATCAACAATTGATGATAAGCCAACTAATATTTGATAGAAATGTCTAATGCCCTAGACACACTTACGACTTAAGCCGAGAGACGACTTAGTGGAAAATGATGGAAATTATGTCTAGCCATTATTTCGAATATAATTACACTAAGCCGTCTCTCGGCTAATCCTCATGTCTGTCAAGGCCCTAAGTCTCTTAAGAAAACTAAAAGAAAATTCACATTATTCGAAGGCATGAACGTTCGAAGGGAGAGTACTTCCCCCTATCGAAAACTCGAGAGACTGCATTTACAGCTTTCTGGTATCTAGAGTTCAAGCAATTAAGAAAAATTAAATTGATGTAGTCCAGTCTATACCTTAATTGAAGATGTACCCCAATCTCCAGCTGAGAAGCCCCTTGCTTAAGTAAATTGTCGGTTTGTCCATGTTTGAAGACTAAACTTTGCAATTTTATCATCATTAATGTGATGTACTTTTATGATATAGACACCCATAAAATTTTTCTTCATGCTCTTTTCTCTCTGGTATTTTTTTTGCAGATACTCTTGTGTTCATTTAACTTGGCTAAAGCCATTTGGGTATGATGCACATTGTTAGGTAGGAAATTTTCAAGATAGAATCGTGCAACATTAAATGGAGGGATGTGCGATAATGTGGAGGAGGATTTGGTGAAGATGGACGTGATGAAAGTGTCTGAGGAGGATTTGAGACAAATGAAACGAGACAGGGAGAAGATGAGTGAGGAATTTCAACATTTTCTTCAGGTTAATCTCAAAAAATCCACCCATGATGACAATAAATCACAAATAGAATGTGAACAGTCGCAGCAGAAAGTGGTGAATTCATTAAATGTAACACAAGTTGTAAGAAACTTGAATGAATCGCCAAGGTCTCCACTTTGCCATCTTTCACCTCATGCTAGTGATGGGATGAAGACAC
Source organism: Phlebotomus papatasi (assembly GCF_024763615.1). Lineage (NCBI taxonomy): Eukaryota > Metazoa > Arthropoda > Insecta > Diptera > Psychodidae > Phlebotomus > Phlebotomus papatasi. The sequence goes on from NC_077222.1 coordinate 37,163,376, forward strand.
AGCATGGGATTTCATCATCGGTGCTGATGAGCATTAGAGAATCACCGGAGAAGAAGACGGTGAAATCCAATGGTGGTGGTGCTGTGGAAAAAAAGAAGATGCCACCACATGGCGAGAGGACAGCTGATGATACGTGCAAAAAGGTGAAGAATTATGATCCAATCGAGATGAGACGATATATGCGTGATCAACAGAAGAAGCGTCAGATGGAACTGAAGAAGACACTAACTTGTGATCAGGCACGGAAGTTAGAAATTCAGAAGCGTCTGGCTGATTTGCAGGAGAACACGAAGAAAATCCTTGGACGAAATGTAAAGCAGAAGGTGATGGGGAAAAAACTTGATTCTGCTGTGACTGTGAGGAAAAATGCCAATGGCTCAAAGGGAAGTCAGAAAGTTGTGGCAAAGATAAAAGGTAACAATACTGTGAAAAAGTCTCCACGCACCACAAGTGCCACTGAAAATCGAGGGAACTTTCATCATGTGAGAATTGTTGGAACACCTAAAGTGCCTCAAGGTGTGAACACAAATGATTTAGATAAGAATCTGCCCAGCCACAGAGATAAATCCCACAAAATTCACGATAAATCAAATGGCGGAAAAGTGATGCTGGGCGAAAGTGGGAAGGTGATTGAAGGAGAATCTGGGATTGAGGTAAAATCTTCTGTGGAGAAACTTCAAGTGCCAGATCATCTCAAGGTGTCCATGTTGAAGGAGCAAAAGAAAAAGAAGCCTTCCAACGAGAATCTTCCACATTGGTTACGACCAACTCCCGTTAATATCTATCCCTATAACTTCATCACGGCTGTCCGGGAGAAATTAGATGCAATTTCCAATGCGCAACTTCCGGAGAAATACACAATAACCCATCTGAAAAGCATTCCTAAAGATACTTCAGCTTCATCTGGAAGTAAAAGTAGTGGTTCCAGGAAGAATCCTGATAAATGGACAGATATCAATCGCTGGACTCTACAGCAGGAATACAATGCCAAGAGGGGAAGAAGCTTGGAAGATCCTCCACAAAAAGTCCAAAATTCCAATAAGAAAAATCCCAATACCCGAAGCATTTCCGAGGGACTCTTGACCAATTTCTCCTCAATTTCCCTTCACCTGCCCGAATCCAATACAATCTCCGACATCAGTTCCATCCAATCGGAAATTTTTCCCTCAAGCATTCGACTTAGTAGCACAAAGATCAGTCGAAGTGAGAGGGCTTCCGTGTCTGATGGCGGGAAGTCTCCGGAGGCCTCACCGGAGACCACCAATATATCAGCATCATCGGGTCGATCAGTGAAGGGAGTTACTGAGTGTATTGCTCCCGCCGCTGCACGAGACAATAATCAATTGAGTCCACTGTCCGCGGAACTAGCTGATACAATGAGGATTATGTCACAGCCAGGGAAAAGAGTAGAAGAGGTGGTGATTGCGAAAGAGCAGCCAAATGACGATGGGAACAGTAATAATGAGGGTGGTGGTGGTGGGAAAATTGGTGAATTCAGAAGTCTATCGAGTGATAAATTTAAACCTCTTGACACATCGGCCAATAGGCAAGAAATCCATGAGGGAAATCTCACGGATTTATTGGAAGCATTCAACCGGAGTCTCACTCAAGTCATTCAAATGAATCAGGTATGTTAGACCCTCTTTTTTATCGCTTATATGTATATTTTTTCTTTACCACTCCTACACCAACGGCAAAAATTCCAAGATCACCAATCAGTTTTAATCAAAATGCCATTAAACCCCTTCCTTTCAAATTGAGAATGTATTGATTTTGTTTAACTCTTTCGTCTCTTTTGGGACTAGAATACCCAATGAACCATATGATTATTCTATGAAAAACAATGTTTTTTAATTATTCCGAATTGATAAAAATCCAATTCTTGTCGATGATTACAAACTATAAGAATGTCCAAATGTAAGATATTTTTTGTAGGATCTCAATTAATTCCTGAGCTTAGATATATTTCATCAAAAAAAGGATTAAATGGCTAACAAATCCGATCAGTAGTGTGAGGCAAAAATGCATAAAATTTAAATTTTCGACATTGAAATTCGAATTTTTACGACATTAACGCCTTTAGAGGTGATTGTAAGAAATTTTAATAATTGTTACATTAGAAAATGCAATTATAATTTTAGTATAGAGCTGTTCATTATTCTATTGATCATCAAAATCGAATAAAAAGATGTAAAATTATTTTTGTGTGTATAGAAAGAGAGAAATGAGTGAATGGGGAGAAATTCTGTGAGTAATTATCAACTTATGAGAAGGCCAACAAAGACAGCACGCAGATATGGCTTACCGTTTGAGATCTAGGTTGATTATGGTGAAAATGGATAAACACTAATATTTTATTTTCACGAGATCAGAATTCTAAAAATTATACATTTTTAGAATTATAACAGAAAACAACTCCTGAAAAACAATTTTATTCAAACTTTATTTCTAAAATTTAAACGTTAACCTCCCTTTAAGGAAAAGTGCGTCATCCGTGATCTTGGTGACTTAAAAATATATTTTTTTCTGACTATTTTAGATTTACAGGATAAATTAAAAAGGTAAAAAAAAAAGTATAAAAAAAAAGAGGTGACAAAACGTCCCAGCCTCTGCGAAGTATTCGAACTCGTGACTGTAATGCTATACTTCAAAAGTAATGTCGCATCATTTATTGTTTACCGGTTCTACATTGATAAAACCGAATCATAAATCACTCAAAAGATCCCCTAAAATAGTTTTAAGAGCAATAGAATTGATTTTCGGACAAAAATTACTTATCGATTCATTACCGGTTCACAACCGATTTGAACAGATTTGTAAATCACTTTAGGTTAAAAATTATTTAAAATCAGTTCATGATCGTCAGGAATTTTAAGACCTTTCCAATAAGTCAGAACATGATACCATTCGGTTGAGAAATACGCTCTCTAGAGCTTTTTCAACCTTGAACTTTGAAAAACCGTTATAAAGAATGATTCAACGGTATTTTCTTATAAGGATGAAATGTCCGCCTGGGTAAACTCTAAAATGTAATCAAAAACCTAAAAAACAAAAAAAAGTTGCACAACGCGTTTTCGAGCAATCTCAAAAAACATGGTTTTCGATGAGAAGGGGAGGAGTCGGGGAAAATGAGGGACAAGTTAACGAGCCTCTAGTCCAGAGGTGTGTAAGAAACCGTTGAAACCGAATTAACGTCAAAATAAGTTTGTTATAGTAGCGTTTTGACCATTGACGTACATGTTTCATTTGACGTTAATTCGGTTTCAACGGTTTCTTGCACACCTCTGCTCTAGTCATCTTATAGAGAATCCCCCGAAGGTCCTAAGCAAGGTCCCAATCCCAAGTCTCTATCTCTAACCGTTTAGTCTCTAAGCGTGGTAACAGACGTATATATAGACGCACAGCCGGACAATCAGTGTGACGTCAATAAAACTCGAAACTTAAAATTAGAAAATTTTACCAAAATACGACTTTTTGAGTACTGAGACCTGTCGGGAAATTTTGTAACGATATGACAATGTCATATGACAAAATTTCAAGCTAAAATTCGGGAGTAGGACCTAGTAAAATCCAGGAAACATCGAATGGCCACTGCAAGGAGCTTTATGAAGCTTTTAGTAACTGATATGGATGTGAGTTTCAATTAATTTTCCCGAATTAACCACATAAAAATTTTTAAATTTGTCATATGACATTGTCATACTGTTACAGAATTTCCCTACTCGTTATAGAGAGGGATGGGTGGGAATAAAAAAAAAACAACTTTTAGGGGGTAAGGATCTGAAAAATATATAACTCAACATCGAGAGATTATACTGCTCACTGTCTGTGATTTATTACTGTTTCACTTTCCAAAAAATTCAAATTTAGTCAAATCGATTGAAAAATAGGCCCTCCAGAGTGGTTAAACATTGACCTTCAACAATTCAAAATGACGGTTTTTTAGTCATAGATATATAATATAAGGTAAAGTGCCCTTGCTCGATCGGTTCCTCGTCTCGACCGGTAGATTTATTTATTCAATTTATTTATATTTGCTATAATATTTTGCGTATGATCAAACATTAATAGGTCAATTATTCCATGAAGAATACGAACCAGTGACAAATTCATAGAAATTGACGAAATTGACCATCAAATATTCAAAAATTGACCCACCACCACCGGTCGAATGGAGAAACCCGGTCGAGTGAGGGTACTTTACCTTATAGAGAGAAAATTCACCTGGACCACCTCCAAAACACATCCAAAAGTAAAAGAAATTGTAGGAGCTGTTTTCGAAATAAACCAAAAAACAAGATTTTGGCGGAGATCAAGAGGGATGAGTGAAAATGAAGGTTATAATAATGATCCTTAGGGCGTCTTATGAAGGGGCGGTCCCCTGTAGACCAAAATTTTGTAGCTCTTATCGTATTTCATCTAGTTGATTAACAAATTTTCGCTCAAAAAAAAGAATATTTAAAAAAGATATAGGTCATTTATGGGTACTTTACCGATTCATTACCGATTGTGACCGATGTAGTCGGGTTGGAAATTCCAAGATCTTTCCAAAAAGCTAAAAAATGCACCCTCTAGAGTGGTTAAATTTTGACTCTCAAAAATTTAAGATGGCGATTTTTTTTTAAAAGTTTATATCAATAAACCATTGCATTTATTATAAATAAATTAAAGTGAATTTTATAAACAAAAAAACATGATTTTTTACAAGTTGGCAAAAATCAATATTCCTCAATTATTACCTATGAACTTCTAGAACACTTCATATTTTTCCATATTCCTTTAATGAATCTGACCTATCATTGGCAGTGTATTAAACAGCTAGTGAGCTAGTCTCTGAAAAATTAGGCCAAAAATTAAAGGAATATGGAAAAAATTGAAGTGAATCTTATTTAATGTTTCCTTGTTCAGACCTGTTCTAAACCGATTTTGCAATAACCCAGCGAGCACACTTAGCTGAAAAAAGTAGCGTTTTCAGCATATTTTTGCTGAATCGACTAGCAAAAATTTGCTGACTAATCAGCAGTTGTCGAACAAAAAGTGCTAACCAAATATATGGAAATGGCACTGAATCGCCAATTTTGTTTCAAGGTTAGCAGAATTCAGCTGAAAATACATATGTTTTCAGCTGAATTGCATTCGGTTAGCATTTGGTGCTCGCTGGGAAGTGGGCACGACAAAATTAATTTTACTAAAATTCAATTTACAGTAAAATATTTCATCAAAAACTATTTAAAAAAGACCTATTTTAACCTTTTAATAACGATTAGAACACCAATGTCCCATAGAGAAAATGATTTTTCCGGAATATTGCTCTATGTATAATGTTCGAATGATCCTATTCTTATTTCCTCAACTGTATATTGGCACAGACAAAAACGATGGAAAAATTTTAATTGAGATTAATTGCTTTTTTCACTCTTTTGCTCCCTCTCCGTGCAATTTCTCGCAAATGTGGAAAATTGCAGCAATTGTATTCGGCACTCAACAAGTCACCAAATGCTACTCAGCATCTGGTAAAGAATCCGCCACCCAATGAGAAGGAGGAGGAAATTATTTCTGCTCCAAAAGCCACTGAAGATTCTGGAAAAAATCCCAAATATGAAGATTCTTTTGAGGAAGTAAATTCAACGGTGAAGAGTGTCCCTCGTGATGACCAGAAGCTGCTGGATGATGATGCAACAGCAGCTCCTCGGGAGAGTGTCAGAGAGATTGATGGTTCGGAAGGAGTGGACAAGAGCGGTGAAATTGATTTGGGCTCCGGCACTGTTAATTGTAGAGCCAATAAATCGACCGAGGAGTCAAATGGGCTCGAGGCAAGAGCCATCGATGGCAATTTGATGGATGCCAGGGAGACAAATAGCACTATTGGCAGTGATATATTTGCTGTGTTCAATCAAACCGACATGGAAGTGTCGTACATTTCATCTGGTGGCGACGAAGCCAGAGAAACTTCGATTACTTACTCAAATATTGGTCTCGTGAGTATCTCTTTGCTACTATTATGTTACCCCTTCACTTCTCTATCTTCTTCCTTTGTTGTATCATTTTTGTTTCCATTATGGCATAATCACTGTAACTTTTGTTTAGCGATTTTTTTTTTAAATTTAATTTGGGATGAAATTGAGCGAGGTTAATTAATTTGGAATCGCAAATTCGATAATACAAAATTAATATTTGAAATTTTAATTATTACTTGATCATGATATTTGTAAAATTTTCACCACAATTCTATCTACTGTTACAGGAGTTTCCATTGATAAGCATCAGTTAGATAAATTTTATTCCTTTTTTTTGGAAATTGAGAATGGTGAGAAAGCAGTAATTTTGTAATTGGCTTTTTCATATGAAATTATTTGTGGATTTTCGTATTCTTGTATTTTTATCAGAAACGATATTTTGTACAGGGCAGATGTTAATCCAGGATTTCTTAAGGATGTTTAAACTTTATATATTGTCGAAGAAAAAGTACAATCCGGTAAATTTAGTGTCGGAATTAGGCTTGAGAATTTCTTAAAATCAACTACAATTGCCTGATATTTTTTTGCCCTGGATAATTTTACATTGCTCAATGTTTTATGATCCGGATATTTCTTCGTTTTTTTTAAATTTACTTATTAAGTGTTAATACTACATTCAGAAAAAATCAACAGTTCTAAAAATTTAATGTATAGTGGCAGAATAAATGTTGCTAAAATCGTGGAAAACTTGAGAAAGTTGAGAAAAGTTGCGCAAAAAATGGAAATTACTAATTCTAAACAAATTGAACAATAGCTAAAAATTACTTCTAGGGCATATCAATAGGATCAATAAATGATCAATTAAAAGTATATTCTTCAATTTTATCATTATTCGCGAATCTGAGAATACATAAAAAATATTCGCTGATCCGAGAATATTGCAGAAGTATTCGCGAATCCAAAAAAAAACTTTAAAAAGTAATCGCTAGTCCGAGAATGCTTCACAGACTTGAAAAATATTCATGAGTACGGGAATACTTCAGAAGTATTTGCAAATCCTCAATACTTCAAAAGTATCCGCTAAACCGAGAATGTCTTAAAGACTTTAAAAACTTTTGCGAATCTAAGATTACTTCATAAGTATTCGCGAATTCTGAATTATTTCAAAAGTATCCGATAATCCGAGAATACTACAAAGATTTTAAGAACGTTCAAGACTGTGCAAATACTTCAGAAATATTCGCGAATCCAAGAAAACTTCAGAAGTATCCGCTAATCCGAGAATGCTATAAAAACTTTAAAAATTTTCGCGAATCCGGGAATACTTCAAACGTATTCAGGAATCCAAGAAAATTTCAAAAGTATTCGCTAATCCTGGAAAACATCAAATTCTTCAGAAGTATTCACGAATCCAAGAAGACTTCAAAAGTATTCGCTAATTTGAGAATGCTTTAAAGACTTTAAAAGCATTCGCGAATCTAGGAATACTTTAGAAGTATTCGCGAATCCTAAATTACTTCAAAAGTATCCGAGAATACTTCAAAGACTTCAAAAATATTCGCGAATCCGGGAATACTTCAGAAGTATTCGCGAATCCAAGAAAACTTCAAAAGTATCTGCTAATCCGAAAATGCTTCAATGACTTCAAAAACATTTGAGAATATATAGGAATATTTCAAAAGTATTCACGAATTCAAGAAAACTTTCAAAGTATTCGCTAATCCGGAAACTTCAAAGACTTCAAAAACATTCGCGAATCTAAGAATGCTTCAGGAGAATTCACGAATCAAAAAACACTTTAAAAATATTCGTCAACTCGAAAATTCTTCAGAAGTATTCGCGAATTCAAAATAACTTCAAAAGTATCCGCTAATCCGAGATTGCTTCAAAGACTTTAAAAGCACTCACATATCCGAGAACACTTCAAACGTATTCAGGAATCTATGAAAACTTTAATTTAAAAATATCCGCTATCCGGGAATGCATCATATTTCAAAATCTTAGCGAATTTAGGAATACTTCAGAAGTATTCGCGAATCCAAAAATAAACTTTATAAGTACCCACTAATCCGAGAACGTTTCAAACTATTCAAAGACTTTAAAAATATTCGCGAATATAGAAATAGTTTAGAGATATTCGCGAATCCTAAATTACTTTAAAAGTATCCGCTAATCCGAGAATGCTTCAAAAACTTCAAAAAGATTCGAGAATCCGTGAATACTTCATAAGTATTTGCGAATCCAAGAAAACTTCAAAAGTATTCGCGAAACCGAAAATGCTTCAAAGATTTTAAAAGTATTTGCAAATCCGGGAATACTTCAGAAGTATTCGCGAATCCAAGAAAACTTCAGAAGTATCCGATAATCCTTAAATTACTTCAAAAGTATCCACGAAACCGAGAATGCTCAAAAGAGTTCAAAAACTTTCGCGAATCTTGGATTATTTCATAAGTATTCGCGAATTCTGAATTATTTCAAAAGTATCCGATAATCCGAGAATACTTCAAAGACTTCAAGAACGTTCAAGACTTTGCAAATACCTCAGAAATATACGTGAAACCAAGAAAACTTCAAAAGTATTCACTAATCCGAGAATGCTTCAAAAACTTTAAAAACATTCGCGAATCCGGGAATACTTGCTTATTCTTTTGAGATAAGTGTCAATTTTTATTTTCCGCATGCTCTCCATCTTTTTGCCATTTAGTCAAAAATCAATATTTTTTGAAAAGAATTTCACCAAAAGATAGCTGATTAAATTTTCTTGAAACTTACACCGAAGAAAAAAAAAACAAAATCCTAAGCCTACTGCAACTGACTTCATTTCAAGCGTTGGGATTTTTTTTCATCTACATCTGCATGCTTCATTCGCGAATCCATTAAAATTTCAAAAGTATCCGATAATCCGAGAATGCTTCAACGACTTCAAAAATATTCGCGAATCCGAGAATACTTCAGAAGTATTCAATTCTTAATTACTTCAAAAGTTTCCGCTAATCCTACAATGCTTCAACGACTTCAAAAATATTCGCGAATCCAAAAAAAACTTTATAACGTAAGTGTGCCAAATTTCGGCATAGTTGCATACAAGCGTCGAAGTCTCAAATTTGAAATGTAATATTTTAAATACAAATTGATTTTTTTTTATTCTTTCTTCTGAAAGAGTGTTGCTTGGAACCTTGTAAAGAGTTTATCGTCTTTATTTACTCTAAAATTATTCTTAGGGTAAGTGCGCCAAATTTCGGCCAGCTTCTAATTTCGGCCACTTTGAGTGTAATTTCGGCCAAGCAAATAAATTAATTAAAATTATGTATGTAATTTTCAAATAGTCAATGAATTCATTTTGCTTTTAAATATTTATTCATTTTAGGATGTATTAACATAAAGACCGTTAAATTTTAGGTATAATTTGAATATTAATTGTGTTGTAAAAACTCAGTGTGGAAAGAATCTTCCAAAAAATATCACAGATCACTTGTGTTTGTAGCAGTCTTGTGATTTGTGGTGAAGTGCAGAGGGCTTTCCTTCAGAGTTTTTCATAAAAATTGATTAGGTTTCATTAAATATTGTTTCTGTTCATGTTAATAGTCAATCAATCTTTAAATTTCGGGTATAATTTCCCAGTTGGATCCTGTATTTCGCGTAAAAAAGTATATACATTGTGAGCGTCTCTCCGGTGAGCTAATGTCGCATATTCCGGCAACATTTTTAGCTTTCCTAAATTTCTTATTCATTTTATGTTTTTTTTTTCAATTTCTAAGTTTTACAATGTCCATAGAAAAAAGCCATCGCTTCTATAAAAAAGATGATATGGTAAAGGCTTTGGAAGAGTTCAGGAAGGGAAAATTGCTACGGGAATCTGCGCGTAAATTTGAGATGCTACTTTTCAGGTCTTCAGGACAAATTACACGGAAGATCTCAGGGCTTATGGGTCACATAAACGTATTAAACTAAATGTTAAACTCGTTCCATAAGACGTTTTGAAATTTTCTATCAATTGCTTCACAAAAGGTGGTCACAAACAAGGTGGCCGGAATTTCACTCAAAGTGGCCGGAATACTACCTAAAGGAATGTCCATATTTTTTATTAATTTTTCAATATTTTAGCAAGTGATTTAAAGAAAACAAAGATGATAAACTAGTTTTCAAGGTTCCACACAACCCTCCCGAAAAGGAAGTATCAAGAAATATCAATATGAATTAAAAATATTGCATTTCAAACTTAGGACTTCGATGCTTATTTGCAACTATGCCGAAATTTCGCACACTTACCCTAATACATTTTAAAATGAATAAAAATATAGACATAGCTTTGGTGCCCTATTTCGGCCACCTTCATTCTCATAGTTCCTTGCCCTTAGGGAATTCTTCCAATATCTCTTTCACGTCATCTCGTTTGTCAAAGCCACATTTTTTGTTATTCTTTTGCATTGTATAATCTCTAGGGTATGTGAAAACTAAAAGTTCATGGAAATTCGGGGAACAAAAAAGGTGGCCGAAATTGCAAACTGGCCGGAATTAGGCACACTTACCCTAAGTATTCGCTAATCTGAGAACGTTTTAAACTATTCAAAGACGTCAAATGCATTCGCGAATCTAAAAATAAAATACTTCAGAAGCTTCAGAAGTATTCCTGAATTCAAGAGAACTTTAAAATTTTCCGCTACTTCGAGAATTCGCGAGTATAAGAATAATTCAAGGTGTCCAAAAAATAAACAAGAATTAAGATCCCTTTTCTGTTAAATAAATTGAATGAGGCACCCTTTATTAATACCCTTTGCCCGTTTCTTTGGGCAGTATGAGCAGATGATCAAGACGGAGAAATTGAAAGGAGATCATCTCATGACGATGATCCGGATGCGCGAGAAGGCATTAATTGACAGAACTAGGGGACAAATAGCATGGTTGGAATTGCAAAAGAAGAGATTCAGGGACAAGGGAAGAGTTCTCGAGATTTCAGCTATAAGAAAAAAGCAGCGTGCCATTTTATTGAAGTTGGAACGTGAACGTGCTGAACTTCAACGTCAATTGCGTACTCAGACTCATACAATGATGGCCAGGAAGTCTCCTAGTCATAGAGTCAGGGTTGTGGAGAAGACTATCTCCAATGTGGTGAGCTTGAGAAGATCACCAGTTCCGCCACCGGAACATCGTGGAGCAATCAAAGGATATGAAATTGAAGCTGGAGATACTCTTGAAAAGTAAGAAATTTAGGATGGGAATTAGTGGAAATAGTTTTGGAAATGATTTTGCTTTGCAGATTGTTGGAACAGAGGGAGAAGGAACTGCAGAAACGTCGGGAACATGTGGAATTTCTTTTGCAGTGGCATCAGAGGCTTGAGAAGGAAGAAAAGGATGTGAAGGAGATGGAGAAGAAACTTCTAAATTCTAATCTTGAGAGATTGACTGAGAAGAATCTTCCGGCTCTGACGGAGAAGTCAGAAATTGAGGAGGAAGATGTAAAACTGAAAAGAGTTGAAGATATCGATAAGAGTTTGCAGATTCTTCAGAATATTGTCCAGGAAAGTGGAAATGAAGGAGATTTTGTGGATGTTCGTGGTGTTAAATTGAATAATTTGTGGAAGAAGCTCGTGGGGAGGGAAGAAGAAAAATTTCAGCCGAAGCATGTCTATAAAATGACTAAAAATGACTTTTCTCAGCTCTATGAGGAAGCTAAAATGAGGATTCTGAAAGAGTTTCACGATGAGCAGAAAATGCAGCAGCTTTTGGAGGAATCAATGGCTTCAGTTACGAAAGAATCAAATTCTCAAGGGTCTGGAGAGGAGAAATGTCAAGATTCTGAGAATGCTTTTCAGGATTATTCAACGGATGACTTTGAGACGGTGACTTCTGTTAAAGAAAGTCCTCCTGCTCCTCCTCAGGAGACTCAGCAAAAGGATTCGGAAAAATCTCAGGAGGAATCTTCAAAAAACTCCCAAGAATCAAATTCCCAAAGTGAGGAGAATCAAACAAATTCAGAAAAAGCCAGTAGTCAATCAGAAACTCCCGTTGAAGATTCCTTTCGTGATGAATCGACAGAGGTGCCCAGAAATGTAGAAACTTATCAAGATTCCGCCCAGGATAACATTCCTTCAATTGAAGAAGGTTTCAGTCAGGAAATTCTCAATGAAGCTGAAGAAGAGCAGCTTATCAGTGAAATGACATTGCCCTCTTTTAGCGAAACGACAATTGTGGACGAAGCGACTGTGGAGGAGATTGAAGGGCTCGAGGAGAATGTGCAAATACAAGATAGAAGTTCTGAAAATATTTCGAATTCCCCGGAGGAAGAGACAGAGGTGAATTGCCAAGATAGCGACTTATCAGTGAATTCCAAGAGTGAAATATTCGATAACATATCTCAAGAATCTCTAAATACCATCCAAGAATCAGTTTCAATTGACAGTCCCGAAGATAATGTCTCCAGCATCAAGGAAGTCCCCACGGAATTGGAGAAGAGAATCATCGAAGTGGATGTCAGCCTGAAAGATTTGAGCAACACAATGGAAAAATCTCCAATTCTCGAAGCTCTAAGTCCTCGAGAGGATTCATCAGTTTCCTCCCCTGAAGCCTCTGTGCCATCTTCAGAAGAATCTCGAGCATCAACGTCATCAGAAAGATCAGAAAATCCATCTCAGGGAGATGACAATCCGTCCCAAGAAACCTCCAGCAAATTCATCCAAGAAGCCTATGGAGAAGTTTATCCGAAATCTTCGGATGATTCACAAGGCAGTGGAAGTTTTTCGCAACAAAAAATCCGGGATTACAAAATTCCCAACAGAATGCCGGATATTATCAGCGAAGCAGAATTACTGAGGAGGCAGCAGATGCAGATAGAGCAAGAGATTAAGCAACTGGAACAGTCAGTTCCGGCCGTTTTTCTCAGGGAGATTCCCAACAAACCGCCACCGCCATACGTTCCACCAGCTCAGGACAGCCCCTTAGCGACAATTTTCCCATCGGAAGAGAGGATTGCGGAATTGGTGAACAATCGCACAAAGGAACTCTATGCATCAAATCAATCAGGTATTTATTATGCTTGTTTTTTCATTAACCCATTAGAGCAATGTACTAGAAAAATTTGAGATAAAATTACTTTAGAGTTAGCTCCTCATGGTTTATTTGATAAACATTTACTGAATTTTAATTCTTCAGATTAAATTCTTTCAAACTCCATTTATTTTATATAGTGTAACTGTCTAAGAAAATAATTTACCACCCAGAATCCAAATCCGGAAAGAGTATGAAGGAAAATATTATCAAAATCGACGCGATGTCAAACTTTCAGTGTGTCATTTTGAATAAAATCTTGGCATTACTATGCCTCACGCAAAGAAAGAAAAGAACAAAATTTCTATTTCTACCTCAGTAGGGCTGTACACTCAGTTCCGGCATTAAGTCATTCGGGATTATGCACCTGACAGAATTATGCACATATACAATTATGGAAGTTTGCCTACCCTTGGGAGTCAATTTATGAAATCATTTTTGAAATACGCCTGAATATATACTATGGTGCGACGCAGCAAATTTAAAAACACTATGCTTCTTTTTCAGATTAAAACTTTAATTTCTTTTATTACGGTAATTTTTTTTTTAAATATTTTAACCATTTATTGATGAACTCTGGCCAAAAATTACTGTTTGTTAATGCATTTCTAATTGAATCTTTTTGTTTGAACTACTTTTACTTCGCGCGAAATTCGTTCTAGGGTGGAGTAGCCACTTATCGCCACTTTTAGGAAAAAGTGAAATTAATTGTATTATAACTTTTGACCTCTTATTATCAGATAACTCAAATTTGACACAGCTCTAGATTCTTCAAAACAATTGTCCTACAATTCAACGTGGAAGTACATAAAAAACTGATTATTATTAACAATGCAAAAATAACCACTTCGTCGCCACTTTTTACCACTTTTCGCCAGTTCTGTAACCACTTCTCGCCACCCAATTGTAAAAGTTCAAACTCGATTAATTTGAGCAATAATATGCAAAGAATACATTCAGCATTTCTTTTTCCTCATGATCACCTTATTATTACTCACATTAAATGATTTTTCTTCACTTTTTTTTGAGAAATCAAATTATTAGTATTAGACTATTGCAGAAAGTAAACAAAAGTAGATTTGACAACTGAGAATCTATGAAGTGAAGTTAGCGTCGCATATTGAAAAGCTATGGCGACAGGTGGTGAATCAATTTTAGAATATTACCACTTTCCGTCATGGCTCATTTTTACATAAAAATAATATAAAATGAAATATTAACTAACTAAATACAAATTTTATGTATTCGCCGAATGTAATTAAATGTTCAATAGGCAAATTACTTATTCAAAAATTAAATTTTGTTAGATAAAATTTTCATGACATTTACTATATTTGATAAGAAATATTGGATTCGATGCACTTGCTTAAAAAATTCCTCCAAAAAATGCTCAAACATTTAAATTCAAAACAAAAAATTAGTGTTTTTCGACTTTGTACGTAGCAGCAATAAAAATACAAGTAACTTTGTGGATCATTTATTTCATAAATCGTGGAAAATAGCGATTTCAATATAAGTGGCGAGAAGTGAGGCACTGTCGAGAAGTGGTGATTCCACCCTACGGAAGATTTATTCAAAAGAAAGCCCCTGCGGGTATGCAATTTTTCTCTATGCTTAACTCTTTCCGGACCGCAGCATATGCTGCAAGCCAATTTCACAATTTTTAATCAAAAATATCTAAGCTCAAGAATTAATTGAGGTCCTACAAAAAATATCTTACATTTGGACATCTTTATAGTTTGTAATCATCCACAAGAATCGGATTTTTATCAATTCTGAATAATTAAAAAACATTGTTTTTCATAGAAAATGCATATGCTTCTTTGGGTACTACAGTCCCAAAAGAGACGAAAGAGTTAATGCCATTTCGCGCGTTTTTTTTTTTCGGTCCCGAAAATGTGCATAATGCCGGAATCTAGTGTACCTATATCTCACATCAATGTAAAACTAAAGTAACTAAACATCCTTTCCCAGTGGCAATTCGGATCTGATCATACTGTGGTCAGGAATGGATTAATACCAAGCGCATACCGGGATAATATGGGATTACCGGGATAATAAGATCTTTGTTATTTTTGGGATCCCGCAATTACAAATTATCGGAATCGCTAGATTATCATCAGAATCGCTGAATTATTGAAGAAATTATTGAGAATTCCCTGTGATTATTGGGATACTGGAGCCTTTGGAACTGTTGCGATCCCGTGATTAGAGATTATCGGTATCGCTGGATTATCGAGATTGCGGGAGTATCAGTATACCGAAATTATCGAGATCTTGAGATCTTTGAAACTTTCGGGATAACTGAATTTTCGGAGCCGCTGAATTATTAAGGTCCAGAAACTGTGATGATTCTGGGATCCTTGAAATTTTGGGATCCCACGATTGCAAATTATCAGGATTACTGGATTATCGGAATTGTGGGATAATCGGAATTATTTTTTCTCGGGGTCCTGGGAACTTTAAACTTTTCGGTGATCGTGAGATTAGAAATTATCGGAATCGCGGGATTATCAGGGTTCCGGAATTATCGAGATCCTGGGATCTTTAGAAATTTCGGGATCCTGGGACTAATGATTGTCGAGCTCACTGGATTATCGGAGTCTCGCGATTATTGGGATCCTTGGAATTCTGGGATCTTTGGAAGTTTCGATATCACACGATTATTAGTTTAAAAAAAAAACAGATTTATCTAATGTAAAACCAGTAATTTCACAGCTTAGGGGAAAGTACTCTCCCTTCGAACGTTCATGCCTTCGAATAATGTGAATTTTCTTTAAGTTTTCCTAAAGTCGTCTACACATTGGGAGCAATTTTCGTCAAAAATTGCGGTTTTGACAGAAATTTGACGTTTCCCCCTACAACGCTGCAGGGAATTCCTTCAAAAAAGCAATTTTTGACAAAAATTGCTCCCAATGTGTAGAGGCCCTAAGAGACTAACCATTTCTATTAAATATTAGCTAGCTTATTACCAAATATTGATAATTTTGTGACAATCATGTACAGTGCTGTCTCTCTATATGCACACTCTCTTACAGTGCTGCCTCGCTATATGCACAGTTTGGGTACTTTTTTTGACAGTTCTCTCTCTGAATAATGCACAACTTTTTTTGAAATTCCCAACGGTTTTTTTCTTTCTTTTAATAAATTATCATTTTTTTATTGTTCTAGAATTCCTCGTGTTATTTTAACTATAATATGAGACAGAAAAAATAAAATTAAGAAAATTAAAAACAAGAAAAATTAGTTACGAAGAAAATAATTTTCTTTATTACTTTGTCAAAATGTAAACAAATTGATTTTGAATGCAACCGACATAAAAGCTGTGCATATAGAGAGTGTGCATATAGAGAGACAGAACTGTATGCACAGCTTTTGTGTCGGTTGCATTCAAAATCAATTTTTTTACATTTTGACAAAGTAATAAAGAAAATTATTTTCTTGGTAACTAATTTTTCTTGTTTCTAATTTTCTTAATTTTATGTTTTCTGTCTCATATTATATTTAAAATAACACGGGAAATTCTAGAACAATAAAAAAAATGAAAATTTATTAAAAGAAAGAAAAAAACCGTTGGGAATTTCAAAAAAAGTTGTGCATATTCAGAGAGAGAACTGTCAAAAAAAAGTACCCAAACTGTGCATATATAGAGAGACAGCACTGTAGAAATCTCATAGGAAAAGTAGAAGAAATTCACATTATTCGAAGGCATGAACGTTCGAAGAGAGAGTACTTTCCCCTATTTGTAAAGGAAATTGGATTTTTTATGATGTAATTTGGATAGATAAATCAATTTTTGGTCTACTAAATAAAATAATTGTAAGGACTAGCTTAATTTAATAGGCGAAAGAAAGAAATCGATATCTATATAGCTCCACAGTTCAAAGTAGCCCCAACTTTCCCTATTTAATTTGCATTTAGAATTTGCAAAGACAGGTCCGGTTTAAGTGAAAACTGACTGAAAAAAATAGATATGAATTGCCTACTATTCGGAGCTAATTTTTATTTAAAAAAAATCATTTTTGAAATGCTCCTGAATGTGTGCAAAATTTTCCCGCTGAAAATTTGAAATATGTACATTTCTTATGAAGTTGGCACTGAAAATTGTCTCCCAAAATATTTTGCATACATCACGGCGTTTTCGCAACTTATTCAAAAAATATCTCCTGCGGTTATGCCAATTTTCATTGTCATAGGAATGAATTCGCGGGCTTTTTTCGGTGCCGGGAATTTCTTTCAAAGCGGAACTCCCTAATTCTTAAAACAATTGATAAGGATCTCAGATTAGCTGGGCTTATCTTCAAATTATCCTTCTAAAATTTAGGTCAAATAGCAATTGAGGTACAAAAAAATTAATCAGAAAAAGGCAGCTCTTACCTGGAATTCTAGAAGCTCTCCAACCCCAATGAACAAGGCACAAGGATTGTAATCCCCTAAAGCTCATTTTTCTCGTTTTCTCAGCAGAATTGGACAAATCCGAATGCCACAACATCACCAATGTCTATGAGAAGATCATCGTGGGGATGTGCGAGGAGATTTACGGCGAAATCAAAGAGACTCTGGACACCCAATACGACGCCCCCTTCCAACGAGTTCGACTTTATCGCAACAAATTGGCCTTTTTCAATCCTCCGGATCGACTGGGATGCATCCAGGAGCACATCCTGGAGTCTATCGGACGAATCCTGCCTGGAGCTGGGAGCTACCCACGACAGAGTCTTCAGCTTCCGGCTAATAGTCGCCGGAAGCGTGATCAAATTGACGAGATTGTGATTGAGGAGATGCTGGAGGATGATTGGAAATGGAGCAATTTCCAGATTGAGGAGACTGAGGTGTTGGATACAATGACAGAAACCATTTTCAGCACCCTTCTCGAGGATGCCATCCGGGACATTGACGTGGCTTACACCAGAAAGTTCCCACCAAACACTTGAGACAACGAATTTTAACCGTGTGCCTGTTTTTTTTTTTTTTTGTACTAGAATCCTCTGTAGGGAGAATAGAACTTACAACTCAAACCTTTTTACTTCGTGGTTTATTTTCTTTCCGGGAATTATGGTCACATAACCTCAAAACACCATCGCACTTTGTTTACTTTACTTCTTTGACCTGGAGGCCCGGTGGCAGGGATTGCTTCAGCTTCTCAGCCTTCTCCTTGTCAGTGACCACGAGTGTGTACAGGAATCGGGAGCAGCGGATCTTGAATTTGGTGTTTTGGGGATTTTTCTTGATCTTCACAGCACGAGCGTCTTTCCTGCGCGCTTTGATCAGAAAATCCTTGACTTCCTTGATTTCACGAGGCATCCTGCAATAAAAAAGTGATTAATGGTAATTCTAGAAAGGTTTTCCGGCGGAATATTACCTGTTTTGTCAGAGAAAATACGAAATTTTCACCAAAAAGCGAAATAGAAACGTGCTGACGGATTGACGTTTCACGCAAAAGAGAGCGCCTCACCGGAAATGCCGGCTGAACAGGAAAATAATAATACACATTTTCGCCACCATATGGGTCTAAGGTGGGTGTCTTGGATAAATTATATGTACTAAAATTGTCGCGCCAAAAATGTTGTACTAAATTTAAGAGCGCCAAAAATATGAAAGCGCCCGGCGGGACCAATAAACTATAGGGGGAGGCTTTGATGTTTCGTACACAAAAATTATGTTCAAGTTCAGTGATTTTTTCTGACTACCATGCAAACCGTATGGATTCTCCAACTATGCCAAAAAAAATGTCTTACTTATAAGGTTCATAATCCCACCCCACAAAATCCCAGAAAATCCTTAGATTTTCCTCCAGAGGAAAATGAAAATTTAATGGCGATTTGTCCGATAGATGAATCAAGTTTCTATTATCGCACACGATTCACGCCATCATTGAACACCCCATTTTCACCGTCAATTTTGCACCGGACACTAAAAGTTGCACATCATTGTTTTTTAAAGGGAGCTCTAATCTACTTGATTAAACCGTTTGTACAAGGAATAAAATATTCTAATAACACTTTTTTGGAACTTTTCTGAGAGATGTTTTCATGACACTAAAAACCATTTTTTTTGCTTGATTCT
The DNA here is from genome assembly GCF_024763615.1 of Phlebotomus papatasi. Lineage (NCBI taxonomy): Eukaryota > Metazoa > Arthropoda > Insecta > Diptera > Psychodidae > Phlebotomus > Phlebotomus papatasi. The sequence continues at coordinate 37,182,443 of NC_077222.1, forward strand.
ACGAGAATTTCATTTCGAAAACGATTAAATCTGATGAATATTTTCTTGAAAAGTCCAAATATCACCAAAATTACACGAATCAATAAGTTTTTAAAGCTAAAAATTAACTAAAACTCTGCAAGCGAGAAGACCACACAAGATTCCACCATTCCTCCACGGAGCCTGATATGCATAAAAACGTTTGAATGCGCATCATTGAAGATATCTCTGTTCCTGCAGCTGCAGGAATCGGGATCTAGCACAGATATTGAGCTTCAGCAGGTAAACAGGCTAAAATTTTCACAAAACAGCTTCTCACGGACAATTTTTTTTTCTTTGACATGAAAAACAACACTAAAGTGAGGTTATGTCAAAGATTGTCAAAACCAGTTGTAAACTATGTGAGCTTTATTGTAGATGTCTTTCATTGCATATTCAGTTTGTGCAAGCTTGAAAAATATTTTTATATCAAAGAAATGCAAAATTGCTTAAAAATTACTCAACTGCGGCCTATTTGAGTCATATTACTTCTTGTTTATCAACTTTAAGATTTTTAAGTTTTACTTTTTAGTGGTGGACCAAATCGGTAGATTACAGTAGATGTGAATATGAGATATCGCATCTAAAATGAAGTTTCCTGGGAAATGTGCGAGAAGCTATGTCTTCTATGTGCGATCCATGAATGTGAGTCAAGTTTGTGAATTTTCTTCCACCCACAAAAAGTGCCTCTTCAGCCTAAAAGATTTTTACATAAATCTGAACCCTAATAACCCCTCTACCCTCTGTGATAGTACTTTTTCAGAAAAGTGATATTAATTGTGCACAATCGTCTGAAGTATTACACAGCAAAATTACAGTTTTGGACCTGTTTTTATGTTTTGCTTCCTGAAACTAGGAAAAAAGGATTAGACTCTCAATTTTTTCAGGAAAGATGGGATTTAAGGCTAGAATATATAGCCATATGTGAGATTCATAAAGGAATATGGGAAAAATATGAAGTGTTTGAAGGTAGCGTATGTACGAACGGTCAAAGCCTCCCCCTACGTATAAATTGTGTATATACTATGCAGATTTCCAATGCAGAAATTCTGGCGAGAATCTGCAGGTTTTCGGTAGAATTTCTGCCGAAAATCTACAGATTTTCTGACAGAAATTCTGCAGAAAATCTACAGATTTCCTCTGAATGTACTAGAATATACCTTTACAATTCAAAAAAAACCTCATAGTAAAATCGGCAGGTAGAGCAGTGATTTGACGGGCGATTTTATTCGGAGGTTTTTTGAATTGTAACGGAATATTCTAGTACATTCAGAGAAAATCTGTAGATTTTCGGCAGAATTTCTACGTTGAAAATCTGTAGATTTTGGGCAGAAATTCTTCTGAAAATCTGCAGATTCTCGGCAGAATTTCTGCATTGGAAATCTGCATAGTCTCCATTGTCTCAACAAGAATATTGTTGATTTATCAAGAAACTGTAGAAGTTACAAAGAAAATGGTATGCTCTGCTTAACAAGCATTACCGATTAAACATTTTAGATAACTAAAAAGAATCGAGCAAAAATATTAATTTCTTAAAAATCGCCAATCGAATGATACAAAAACACAAAATTTAGGTTGACATTCTGCTTAAAGTTTTCACTTCACTATTCTCTACTTATTACACGGCGTCGTAGAATTCTTTATTTTATATAAACACTGTGATATCACCAAGAATAACTCTATTGAATTTTGCAAACTTCAGTGAAAAATATTCCATCTTTTCAGACACAGCTGTCTGGAAAGTATGGAATGTAGAAAAAAAATCTACAGAAAATCGGCAAAATATCTACAGAAATTCGTCAGAGTTCGCACCAGGATTCGTCAGAAAATCTGCAAAAATTTCTGACGAATTTTGTCCCAAGCCCAAATAAAATTCATAGGAATATCTACAGATTTCTCGGCAGATTTTCTGCAGAGGTGTAGATATTTTCTGCAGAAATCTGAAAGATATCTGACGAAACTATTTGACAGGAGTACAATATTGTTCTCAGAAACAGTGAAATTTACTGTCCACAGGAACAGAGCAGACTGTTTACCGACTCTACTGTAATGTTTTCAGCTGAATTGAAATCGGTTAGCAGTTGGTGCTCGCTGAGTAGTAGAATGTCCTTTTCTCAAGAAGAGTAAAATTTTACTATTCAATGGAACGAATATAACATTAATAAACATAATAGCATTTGTGCTTTGTGCATGCATATATATTTAAAATAGTTATATAAAACACAATTCAACTTAATAAAAAGACGGCACCTTAAAATGGTTGTTGTCTGCTAATCCTGCTAATAACTAAACTGGAGTGTTGATTATTTGATCTTTAGTATTCAATTAAGAGTATATTTTAATTATCCAGCTATTTTCTGAGTTAATAAAAAAAATTATAGAAAATACGAGATTCATTATCAAAACTATTCGTTACAATTTTAAATTTTGTGGCAACATCGTGAAGTTGGTTACAGATTGTGAACTGTAAATTTTAGTACACATTTGCTCCACTCCGTTTTCTGTTCAGTCGTTTGCAAATAAGCGTGCGGGGCAGTTGTTTTGCACGAGTTCTCCCTGAAAGTTTACCATTTTTATTTTCGTTGTGCCTTTTTTATTTCAATTGTGTCGTGTATTTCCGAATTGGACATAAGAATAGTGTCCTGTGAATGCATTGCCCCATCTCCAGTTGATGCAAGTGTTGCGATTTGGAGGTGAAAAGTGTGAAAAGGAAGAATTCTTCTGGACTAATTTCCGCGTGAGTGCTCGTGAAAATCCACCTTATTTCCGCATTGAAGGGCACCAGAAAATTTCCCAAGTGAGAATCCCATAGCTAATTTGGCAAAAAATTGCTGAGGAAAAGCGTGAAAAGATTATTTTTGACGAGAGCGAAAGAGACAGTGGCGGAGATTGAACTTTGTACTGTTGGATTTTTGTTTGTGTGTGCGTGCAGATTTGTCGGTGGCTGAGAAGTTGCTTTTTTTCATGTGGTGAAGCGGATAAAGAGGTAAATTAAAATGCATCAAGGTGGTATATTCAGTGAGTCAATTTTTTAGCTCTATCGGATGGAAAATATAAAGAGTTTAAATGATGATTTTCCTCATTTTCCTTCTACGTCACTGCACACGACGTCACTCACACAGTGTTTCGCTGTATTGACACCTGATGGCGACACACACATGTGTTTATTTTTCTCTCACCTACTCTCCCGTCTCTCTTCCTCTCATTTAGCCCAGCTAACTTTGTCTCTTTCCCCTCCGTCAAATGTGTAAAAAATCATTGACCCAATTAACCCAATTTTTCAGTGGAGTAAACAAAAGACTTTTCCGTGAAAAATTCCAACACTTTCCCACAGACAAATCCGACAATTTTTGCCCCAGGTCAGCATTGCACTTTCCTTTCTCTTTTTGCCCCACAAAAGCCCGCAATTGCAAAATCCCCAAAAGCGCCAAAAATCTCAAAACGTAAACCTTCCAAATATTTTGATTCATCCGTCCACATGCCCCCTCCCACCTCAATTATTGCAAAAGACAGGTGTGTAGTAGTGTACTAAATGCAGAATCCTTGACTGGATATTGCTGCAACTCCAGCACTTTTTGCTCTTTCTGTTGATATTTTGCCTCAGTCACAAATGATAATAAATTTTTCAGTGAGAGAAATACAACAATTGATGAGAGTCCAATAATTCCATGTAGACGCAATTAATCCAGACACAATTTTTTGCACAGCCGCAGTAACAAAAGAAGTGGGATTTCCACTAATCTTCACTCGCAATCTCCAAAGACAAAATATGCGTCGAAAAGTGAGAATTTTTTGATTGATTTATATAAGACAAGATTCGCAATCTTTTATAAATTTTTAAAGGGATATAGAAGTAAAAATTCCTTTTTTTTTAGAGCTAAGAAACTTGGATGTGGGGTGGGGAATACAGTTCATAAAAAAAAACCTTTAGCACATGACTGTTCTAAATCAAATATAAAAGGAATTTTGGGTGTGCAAGGTGTGCAAAAACATTTATCGTTTACGGCGATATGGATGGATTCAAGTGAGTCCGACATCCAAAACGTAAAATGAAAGAAGAGAAGAAAAACAATATTTAATCAATATAAAATTAAATTTGGTTAGCAATGATTATATTACAATGATTATTAGTGATACACAGAGGTCTCCGATATTCGACTCTTTATGAGTGACAACTGTCAAACACACGAGGAAAGTCAAGAAGTCATCCTTCTCGCATTGGGTTTTATTTGTCATTTTTCAACCGCAATCATCCGAATATCGAAGTGCTCTGCGTAATTGATTGATTAAAAAATTTTGACTGTACTCTGGTGCTTAAATATCAGATTTATGTTTGTATCGTTCTATCGAAACGAAATTGAAATTGAACTTGTTTGACATTGAAGTCTGTACACTCTCTCCCATTGGGGAATATGGGGCAAAATGTCATCCGGTTTAGCGATAGAATTGAGCGTCAAAGCCTGTGCAAATTTCACAAAAAGCGCCTAATTATAAAGGATCACGATAAAATAGGAAGAACTACAGCGAATTTGAGCGAATTAGCTTCATAATTCAACGTGAAAATTGTCAACAAAATTTGTCGCCCGATTGAAAAAGAGCCGATTGAGTGAGAGACTACTGTATCTTGCAAATAACTTCTGACAACCCTATTTTGTGAATTGTTCACTGGTAAAAATGTAAGGATCAAATTAGATTATATTCCATCCTTTTCAAAAGTATGGATCATATTTGAACTTTTGAAAGGATCACTATATAGTGTTTCTTGAAATTTCGCATGCAAATTTATACCGTTAGATTATGTTTTATCACAAACTTATTACTGATACCATTTTCTCTCATCTGACCGAACTCCAAAGATGACTATCACTGTTTTTGTTCGTTTATTCCGAAGGTAAATAAAGGCGTCTACACATTGGGAGCAATTTTCGTCAAAAATTGCGTTTTTGACAGAAATTTGACGTTTCCGCGTTTCCCCCTACAACGCTGCAGGGAATTTCCTTCAAAAAAGCAACTTTTGACAAAAAATTCTCCCAATGTGTAGAGGCCATAAGTGTCAAAACAGGGACACTTTTAAAGGATTCTCGGTGATCCTTTCATTTTCACCAGTTGGATCAATTAGATGTTTTCATTTTTACCATTGTTCCTAGATAGCTAAGAAAGAGAAAATAAACTAAAACAAATTCAATTTGGAGAACTTCATGAAAAATTTTTCTTTTTGACGGAAAATTTGACATCTCAAACAAACTTTACAAAAAAAGAATTTGTGACGAAAATTGATACCAGGAATTTTTTTCCTGTCTATTTGGGTTAAATTTGTGGGTTGGGAATCAGTTCTTGTGATTGTCGCTCTCTGTACACAAAGAGAATATTGATACCAACGCCTATAGATGTCTTAACAAAGAAGAAACAAGGATTTTTTTAATCTAAATTTATCCTACATAGTTCACTGAAATTTTTTGTGTAGGAGAAGCTAAGTTCAGCCAGATTTGAAAACAAAAAACATTTGACAGATTGAAATTGGAATTTATCTGAAAATCGAATTCCGATACAGTAGAGTTCCGCTATAGGCCATCGCTCTATAGTACACAATTTATCAATAAGAAAGTGTGATACCAGGGCAAATGTAGTTCGAGAAAAACATATTTTTAGAATAATCTCGAAAATAATTATCTTGAAGTTAACGTTTTAAATTTGAATTATTCCCTATAACCGATTTCCAAAGTCAAAGGTAAAAAGTATTCTACAAAGCGCATTTTACAGCCAATTTTAGCAAGTTAAAATTCGGAAAGGCCTTGAAGTCCTTGACAACTCTAAATCAGTTTCCAATAGATTATAGGCTTGTAATAAATCAAATGATAAAAACTCCTCACATTTTGCATGTTACGTTGTTTTTATGATTCATAAATAGGTTTAATTCGTTTACATTAATAAAACAACTTATACAAACATTCTGTTGGGAAACTTTTGAAATTGTTTCAATTCTTGAGCATGAGTGTTTTAATTTTGAGTAGAACTACCGTAAATGCGGGTGACTTTACCCTCAAGAGGTCCGATCGGTGAAGATCATCCTCAAGTGCTAGAATTAAAGAAAAGCTTCGGAAAAGTAGGGGCAAAAACACCCGCATATTTATGGTACTAAAGAAATTTATTGATTTAAATAGTTTAATTTACAGGTTCCAGGATTCTGTAAAGCTGGAACGAAAATCACACAAAATTTAAACTATTTTCTGAGTTAAATATTTTTAAACTATTTTTTTTTCCTGAACGCCATTAATGAGAGCCAAACAGTCTTATTTGGCTAATATTGTCGCTTATCAAATAAGAAATGCGTTTTAGAGAATGAAGGTGAAATAAAGTAAGGAATTTCATGGCAAATCCATTAGGAAGTTTAGTGTTCTTTTTTTAATTTTTGTGATACAATTTTATCGATTTTCTACTAGTGATAGGGAGTTTTAAGTAATGCAAATTGTTGGAAAAAAAACACTCTTAGTTCAAGGAGTTTAAATAATTAATTCTCATTTATATTCTGCATTTTTGTTGTTGTAACAATAGTTTGATATTCAAGAATTGTCAGAATTATATTGTAAAGTAGTGGAATGGGTATTGTCCGGTACTTATGACTATCATAAATTTTAAATTTTTATCAGAAAAAGTAGATGAATCACAAATTAGCAGTAGGGGAAGGCTTTCTGGTTTCGTACACTCTCTGGGTTCAATAACTTCATATTTTCCCATAATCCTTTAATTGATTTGACCTATCTATGTTAATGTACTTTAATAATCTTACTAGTCTTAAAACACATATTTCTTCGAAGCCAGAGTGTATGCGAAGCTTGAAAGCCTTCCCCTATTTTCTGTGCTAAAATCTAATGAAAGTTCAAGGGTAAAATCAATTCAATATTCAGCAAATTAGAGCTCATGTCCTTCTATTGCGGCCATCGCCGTCTTAAAGTTGCTTCCAAACTCCAAGACCATGACAATACGATCGAAAGTCTCTTCGCTGATTTTGCAAGCATGAAATTCCTAGGAAATCTCTAAAGTTGACTAAATTTGGAAGGCTAGGAGCCAAGCTTTATAAAGCTGTTCGGCTGTAGTGCTCCTTATTAACTGTGTGAGATCTATTTCGGTGAAAGTTTTCTGAACTTCACCTAGCTTCCGTCAATTAGCACGTCTATCTAGTAAATTTAAATTTGCAAGTGTTTTTATTTTAAAAAATAAAAATTGATTTCAGAACCTTATTTTCAAATTTTATACAATTGATATTTTGTTTTGTCGGCTGTTAGATAATAAATTTTGCGTTGAAATGTTGCTCTAATTTACCATCTTCTTCCAATTACACTTCCCAATTAAATAACTCTAATTTTAGCATTCATTAGGTTAAAGTTTCAGTGATTCACACTCCAAATGACGGCTGTAACTTGTGAGAATGAGAAAAGTTGAACTGAAAATTTAGCTTAAAATCTCATTGTTTTCTTATCACATTTTGCGTCTTTTACATTCTATTCTGCCTTCTGTTTAATCTTTTTTTTTGTTTCACCTCTCTTCTCGTGATATCATATTTTGGATCTTATATCAATGTGACTTCAGGGTTGTCTTTAGGCGTAAAAAATGTGCGTTTGAAAAAAGTCTGGATGATAACGTAAATACCACGAGGAAGGTGATTTTCTCCTCTGTGGACTTTGAGTTATAATCACTCTGAGACAAGAGCATTTTGATTAGGTTGTGTGTATGATAACAACTTGAGTGAATGAGTAGGTTAGTGAGAGGGGGAAAAAAGAGTATTCGTGTATATGTTTCAGAATGAGGAAGCGCGCTTTTAGAAATTTTTCTCGTATCAGACAGAAGGTTACACTCGAGAGAGAAAATACTCACTTTAATCGCAAAATTATCGCGGAAAAAGGCTCTATGAGATTTTACTTAAAATCTGGTGTTTGTGGAAAGTTTCTCAAGCTCAAGTGATGGTCAGAGAACTTTGAATCCAAAACCACTTTTGGGATTTAGAGTGTGGATTTGGAATTGTAATTAATTCAGAAGAAGTTCTTATTCGGAGTCCGGGATCGTGTGCCAGAGTTTAAAGTCCGAAGGTAGATTTTCTTCTCTCGTGCTTACAAACTTCATAAATTACCCACAAATACAATCTTATATATACGCAATATGTGACGTGAATTTATTTTTATGGACGAAAGAGACATAGCAAAAATTTCTTCTTCTTCTTATTTTCTCAACACCATCCTCTTATTATCACACCCACTCGGGCAATTTTATTTGCAATTGAGACACAGAGAAGTGAAGTAAAATATCACGAAACGACTAAATAGAGAAAGAGAATCAGTGACAGCTTTCATTTTGGACAAATATTTGTTTTACTATTGTTAGGAGTTGTGATCTAGTTTAATTGTGATATTGGAGTCTATTGTTTTTCGAATCACAGAGTTATTTGTAAACGAATGGTAAATTGAGTATTAAGTTTCTTGTGAGCATAATATTATAATAAGGTATTTAGTGCAGTGTACAATTTCTTAATTACACGACCTATTGAAATGCAGGGAAATTCCGTATGTTTCTTGTATTACTAAATCGAGAAAAAATGGATAAATTGTTTCTACTATCTATTAAAATTTTTCAACATCAAAGTCTGTCAATAGATTGTAGAAATTATTCAGAATTTCCTATCTAGATCAAAATTATTTAGATCGAAGGATATTCCAATTTACTGACGGAAAATAAATTATACAGCTGTCTTGTAAAATTTACCATGATGATGTTAAAATGTTGAGAATAATGGTTTTCGCACGGTATAGTAATTTTTGTGATGATTAGATGAAGAAAAATTATGCAGATGACACTGAGAGAAATCCGAAAAAGTTAAAATAACATTCTGGAAATGTTAAGTTTACCCTGCAGTATTGATCAAAAATCGGTGTAAATATTACCCTTTTTAGGTGTATTGGGGGTTAAAGGTACCCTTTTTCATATTAATTTTTCCCTTAATAGGGTGTAAAATTAACATTAAAAAATGTTGATATATTTTTACACCTAAAAGGAGTTAAAGTTATGAGGAAACAAAGTTAATCGCACCCTCTTTTTTTTCTCAGTGGATGTATACAACTGTTTGACACTACTGTTGAGCAGTAGAAATTTAAATTTAGTAAAGAAACATTAAATTTGTTAAATATTGAATTCAGATAAAAGCAATAAAATATTTAATGTAAATCTTTTAAATCTAAGTCAACTTTTTGTACAGAAAAAGTATATGAAATTAAAATTTCCATCTTTTTCTTTCTCAAAAATATTGCATATGACTATCTGACTCTTTTACATTTAAATCTAAATTGAGTTTGTTGTGATGGTCGAAAGAAGAAGAAAAACGCAATAGAATGGGGGAGACATGTGAAACAGTTTGAGAAAGAAAGCGATGGAAATTTCGATTACATGAAATTTTCTTGATCTGAAAGGAGACATAGTGGTAAATAAATCTTTTAGATCAGGGAAATTTCAAGAAGTAAAAATTTCCATTGCCTTCTTTTTTTTTCACACGTATTGTATCTAAATCGAATATGTAGTGAAGCTCTAGGAAAGAAGAAGAGTACAAAGGTGTGAGACAAATAGACGCAGTGCGACTGAAAAAGATAGGAATGGCTATTTCGATGTCGTGAAATTTTCTTTATCTAAAAATAATGCTACACAGTATAAAACAATATTTCGTAAAATTGTTCGCAAATTTTGTGAATTTCTATTGGGGACCTTTATAATTATATAACCTAAAAATAACGTAAATCATATAACCCACTAAAAAGTTTCTAAGAATTCTAACTTTTTTCACAAACATTGTTCGTAACATAATTACTTTAAGAATATTTTTTATTCTTTTAAGCCTTCGGCACACCTTTTAGATCAGGAAAATTCCATGGAATCAAAATTCGTGTCCCTTTCTTTTTCGAAAGATTTGTATAACTCTTTCGGTATCAAAATTGGACTGCACTAAATTTAATTTAGTGTGATGTATAAAAGAAGAAGAAGAGTGTAAAAGAGTAGGATAGAGACATATATAAAGCTTTTAAGAAGGAAAGGGATCTGAATTTTGACTTTATGAAATTTTCCTGATCTAAAAAGTGTGGCAGATTCATTAGAAACATTTGTTCGTACATTTTTATTTGTCTGCAAAATGTTACGTACTTTTTTCTGTATGTTTACGAACATTTACGAAAAAATGTTTGTAAAAAAACAAGAAATGTTCGTCAAGTTATCTTGTTATGAACCATGTTTGTTAGAAATTACAATTTTTCACCAACTTTTAATGTATTATATGATTTACGAACATTTTGTAATTTCCCAATTCACAAACTTTTACGAACAATTTTGTGAAATATTTTTTTCTAGGCAAAAAGATAAGTTTTTTTTACTGCATAAACTTTAATATTCTTCTGATTACTGGTTTTTACAGTTTCATCTCATTGGCTTTAGGAAATTTGTTACTTTAAAATTAAAAGAATTTAACAGAAAATTAGGTTCCAATAAAACCCTTAATGGTCGTTTTAAAAAATTTTAAAATCAAGTGTTTATATCAGAATTTTAGTGATATTCTAAGACTAAAAAACTTTAAACAATTATCCCAAAATAACAAAAAAATTTAGTATTTATTTAAATTTAAACACATTGTGCAGTGCTTCAATGGAAAACGTTCAGTGAACAATTCAAGCACTTAATAATAATAATAAATAGTACCTTTAATGATTTTGTTGTGAAAACAAATTGCTCTTGTGAATAAACTTTAGATGCTGTTGTGCTAGTAATGCATATAAATTAATGTGCAAGTATATTTAAATTCATAGGAAAATCATAACAATCGAGATGAATAATTTTAAACAAGTTTTTTTTCCTAGCAATTATCGTGCATTACAGTATGAATATTTTCTAAGCTCAGACCTATAAATAATTTACTAAATTCATTCAGTAAAGCTTCTTATTTTTTTTTTGTCTGTTTTAAGGTAAAATGCACTGACTCCACGAAAGAAAATGTAAACAACTTGTTGACAGTACGGCCATTAATGTGTAAGGTTCCCGTCTTAAATATTTATTGTTTTTCCTCAGTATTTGGGAGATATTTTAATTTTATTGATTGATGATTTTGGTATATATTTTTGTGGACGTTTTGGTTTTCAAGGATTTTCTATACAGGATACTGGTCAAAATAGGCCTAAAGGCCTAAGACCTTAGTAAGGGGGGACAGGTAAGGGGGGAAACAAAAAAAAAAACAACTTGTTGAATAAAGTCACTTGTAAATGCAAGACATGTGATTTTGAGTTCGTGTGTTTGTTTGGGGAAAAACTCGGAATGTAGGAAGCATTGGTTTCAATGAATGTTTTGGTGTTATAAAAAAAATATATATATACATATTTGCCAACATGAAATTGATAAGACCGAACTCTTGGGACAGATAATGTATATAATTTGTGGAAAATTCTCAGTTTTGCGTGATTGGAAAACTTTGTAAATGCCTATTTTCGCCAAAGTCCATGTTTCAATTGACGTTGATACACTCATTGCATTTCATTTTGTTGTTTTATGTTTCATCTTAAAATGAAATAAAATAGAAGTGCGAAGCAACATTAAAGAGAGAGATCTTATGTAAGTGCTCTATTATTGCGAGTTAGAGGAATTTTGTGAATAGACATTCTTGTCTCTATTCTCTATAATAAATTCAAATGGACAAATTGTTTTGTCTTTTGCCTTGCATATAGCAAAGAGTTGAAGCAAGGATTTGTAAAATTATTCTCTTCCGGTCTCAATGTTTTTGGACTTTTCCATGCGAGAGTAGATTATCGACTTGTTTTGATTTCCAATTGTTTACTAATATACTATCAAGGGGATAAAAATAAATTTTCCAGTCAATATTGTTTATACAACTCTTCTATATCAGTTTGAACTCTGTCTATCTTGCAGTCTGCAGTTGAGATTAGAACGTTTACGTATTTACAAATCACCTTGAGACACCCAAACGTTCGTAGGAGTCACATGCTAGGTCTTATCGTCATTAATATCAATTAGTACATCGTTAGCTAAATATTTCAAAACGTTAGAAAATAATTTCATAGAGGAACAAGCCAGGAAACCTTTGTTTATTATAAATCACATATTTTATTAAGAGAAAAACATATCAGTTGGTAAATTTAATGGAGAAATTGAATCTGCTCATTTATTAACTGGGGTGGACTCCAAGCTATTTTCTAATCTGTTCGAATTCCTGGTGAGTTCAATGAAAAACAACAATTTTCCTCACCCGGTGCAAAGTTATCGAGACGGTGACTGTATAATTACTTCTATTCGTTGATAGCAATCTTTACTGTCTTCAGAGGTTCTAACTCGTATATAAACGAGCGTAATGACTCAAAAAATTGGGAATCGCTAATACGGAAAATTTTTGTTTTACGCAATTTCTTGATATTATGAAGTTTATTAGAGATTATCTGATAGACTAATAAAATAATTAGAGAAGATATAAAAGTTCTTAATAGTAATAGAAGCCATATTGACAGGGGAGAATGATAATTTTTAAGACATGCTATAGGTGGTAAAATTCTTCTTCTTCTTCTTCTTCCTTATTTTACTTTACTTTTTTTACGTCTGTCGGATTCAAACTAGATCCATATAGCCAAGGTAAAACTCTTATTATTTCTGGAATTTTTATTTACTTACGTATACGAGATAAGGGCATAAATTTGTTCACGATTCAAAATGTAAATTTTTGCGTTACGTAAGTTAAATACGTAAGTAAAGTTAATTACTTAAATTTTGTTAATAACTTTTTTTCTTTTTTCTTCTTCTTTTGCCAAACATTGTAAGAGAGGCGAACCCCCCTATAAAAATTCTGAGCTGTCGTAAGCACTACTGGTAAGGAGGTTGTAGGCATTACTAGTATACAATACGAAGTCCATAATTAAAGGGAATTTTTCGAACAAAACCCCTTAATTTTACTCCTAGCCGTCAGGACTTCACGTAAGATATACCTATTGGATACCGGTATGGCATAAGTATGGTCCCCCTTACTTATGCCTTACCACTAGGGCATATGTATAGAACACATGTAATGTATAGTTATATCTCAGTTAATTAAGGCATATGAGTATGCCTTACATAGGCCCTACATATTATGGCTTACATAGGTCATAATTAACCCTTACTTTGTTATAAAGTAAGGCTCACGTGTAGCTCATGATAGTCTTACGTAAGGTATTCTTGTAAGTTTTATGTATTCTATACTTGTAATGTGTAAGTTAATATTACAAAAATAAAAAGACAACTTTCGTCCTTTTTTTAGTGGTAATACCACCCACCAACCACCTCCCACCTCTCTACTATTATTGTACAGAACTCTAACTACCAATCTAACACATTTTTAGTTGGAGAAAAACTCTTCCTTACCTTGCCGCTGATGAGATTCGAACCTGCTATATTCCGTATACGAGTCCACTGCCTTAACCACTGAGCCAATTCCCATATGAGATCTACTTCGCAAAGTTTCCTCATAAGGTGCGTCTCATGAGTGAAATGTATGGCATACGTAAGCAGTTTTTAATGATTTTACGATTTCCAAATTCCATTTCTTACCCTTTCTATTTCTTTACATATGTCATACAAAGCAATAAGCTTATGAAAACCATTTTACACTACTTTAACAGATCTGCCAAGGGATCAATCGTTAAAGCAGTAAACTTGCATGAATATAGTTATGGTTGCACATAACATTAAAAAAAATACATTTCAAGTATCATACTATTGTTCTACAATATGGTGACGTCTGTGTATAGAACATGTAAAATGGCTTAGGTTTATACCTTACGTAGTCAATACAAGAAACACTATACTATGGCATACTGATGAAGTTGTTTCAGATAGTCCTTACATATTACCTTCCTGTATGCAATACTTATTCTCTACATAGTACACCTTCCAAAAAGATATGTCATAATCCCTTACCAGTATTGTATTAGTATAGAAAATACAAAGCGACTTCCTATTATACCTTATATAGTCAATACAGGTAAAACAAAACTATGATATACAAATGAAGTTGTTTTAGGAAGTCGATACAAATTGCCTTCATTTACGCATTTCTTATTCCACGCATACTACATAATATATTTCTTACAAAAAGATATCTAGTGTTTAGTCTATCCAAAGATACTTTATCCGTTTTATCGATTCTATATTGAGTGTTTTTTTGTAAGATTTTTAATAATTATGAGCCTTTTGAGTATGTAAATTTTCTCTAGAGGTGAACAAAAAATTATTGAATTCTCGATAATTTGTATAACATTTTGCCCGAAATCCCCAATTGAGAGAGAGTCTTCATTTCAAATTTAACTTTTGCAAAATTGGTCATTTCTCAGCCATCGAAATGGATTTACAATGTAATAGTCTTTAAATTTGATATACATATTTTATGTGAATTTGTTACTTAGGCCTTTTTCCAGTTTTTAGTTCATACGAATATTATATTGAACATTAACTGGTATGTAAACATTGTTTATAGCAAATGTATTTTTTATTTATTGCATTCAAAAGCAATACAAGTACAGCATAATTGCACATTACAAGAATGTAGTAGTACAATATAGTCTACAAGATGTAGGTATACCTCTCGCTTATTCATTTTGTTTAGACTTCTTAAAGTCACTTCGTATGAATGCCCTACTTAATGTCCATGTATGGTCTATGTAATCGTAAATTGAAGTCATTTCTACTTTTTGGCTACAAAATGATTACTTGTATGGAATACATGCTGCTTACATGTAATGACTTCTATGAAGTCACTACATGTATTCCTTACAAAAACCTTACATACTACTCTAAAGTAATTACTTACATGAATGATGTAAGTAATGTTTACATTTTACCTCTACAAGTTCCTTTAAAACACATCACTTGTAATGAATGCTCTACATAGTGCTTACATGTAAGGTCAGAATTTTTATAGGGTTGTTTGAGAAATTAATAAATAATAATAATAATAATAATAAGTCTTGCATGGACATTATTTCTCTTGATTTTCTGACTAAGTTATGAAAAAAATATTGAATACGAATTAAGACAATTCCAGCACTTTTAAATATTTGTCTTTATTCAGAATGTGCAAGAACAAATGATAGAAGGTTCTGGGAGAGAAATATAGCCATATGCACAGTAGGTTCAAATTATTTATTTTAGTAAAACAAATGTGGCGTCCATGTATCGAACTTAGAGGAAAAAGTACTCAAATATTTTTACTTGGAGATATTCGATTGTAGGGTAATTTTTGAAAAGTCGGACAGCACTGAAAGTCGGATTAATGTTGAACTTTTTCTTAAGTGGTTACCTTTGTAGATTTTATCCTATTAATGATGTTCAATCTTTCGGAAATCCTTTCAAAGTCATTATCAATATCGATATTAAAGACCGTGTAGAGCGCAGTTGATTTTGCAAAAGCGAGATCTCCATTTGGATACCTTTTAAAACACTTCTGGTTGTCGACCGTATGGAAATTCAAGGCAAGTCAAGGCGGGAGTTCGGTTTATTCTTTGTTCTTTAATTTATTTTTTAAGCTTCGATTCTGGATGGGATCTTCTTCAAGGCATTTAAAATATAAGATAAGAATTATCAAGGAAATATTTGGAGGAAGTGTCTCATCCAGGAATAGGAAGCAGTGGCGGATACAGGGTGAAAGACCCAATCAGCAAATGCTTAAGGAGGGTTCCGGGATACCAAAAACAAAATTTTGAATACGAAATTGATGTGCTTATCATTCAGAATTAACAAGACCCTCTATTAAGTGTCAAGGGTGTAGCTGGAATTTAAGAATGAGGAGTGGCCACATTGAAGGATTATCCCCAAAAGAAACCGTTTTTCGAACGCTAAAGAAGCCTTCTCGAAAAATTTCTGAAATAACTTCAATTTTTTTTAAATTAATTTAAGCTTATTTAAAAAGTAATAAAATCCTTAAAAGCACCTTAAAAGAAAAACAAAATCCACTTAGGAACTGTTTTTCGAGGAATCACTGTTTTTTTTTAATTCGATTTATGAACCGATTTTGATGGATTTAGACAATGGGGGACAAAAACGTTTTCATGGATCTGAGTACCTTTTTGTTATAGGAAATTTGAAGCTTTTAAGAATAATGTTTCAAAACGATATTTTAGACCAAAAGATCTTTCAGCTCATAAACAGCCTTGAAAAGTCTGAAGATAATGTTCACTTATGGAGAGAGGGGGGTCATTGAAAACCAGAAGTCGATATCTAGGATGATGACAATTTGAAAAAAAGTTAGTTGCTTTCTCTCTGTCTTTGAATTTAAACCACGGAATATTCTTTAATTTCATTTAGGAAAATTAAGCAGGAATTTATGCAATTATTTAATAATAAGGGATTAATTTAAAGAAGTGCTCGGAATTTTGAGTCGCAATCTTTCGATTTTGGTCACTTGATGCAATTGCTTGTTCTTCGGTGCAAATGAGAAAATTATAAGATAGTAGGACACTAACTCAATGAAGCGATTTTTCAATTGTTTTGTACTGGAGGCTGGAAGCAACAATAAGACGGCGATGGACCGTTCTAAAGGGGGGCAGTTCTGAAGATCAAAATCAACTTATTACAATTTTTACATAAAAGAAACACTAAGAAAGAAACTCTAGAACCACACCATTCACTTCATAGTACTTTAATTCACCAATATTGCCTATGTAATTACCGACTTTATTGATCTATATTGTGTCCAGTTTACTCAACAATTCAAGAATTATCTATATTATTAATGATCTGAGATATTCATTGTTTGTTTGTGCATAACTCTCATCTGTTTATTGGTCTATTGATCTTTTATACACTAAACTCCTTGTTATCAAGTTGTATACTTAGGTATTGAAGAAATAAAATTACATCTAATCTCTTTTTTTATTTTCCTTATAAACTTTAATTTAATACATTCCAAAAGGAGTTACAAAATACAATTATGACCTTCAGTCTGATGTAAAAATCGACCTTGCAAAATGATCAGTTTATTTATCTCTCTCTCTCTCTTTTGCTCGTCTTGTATTTTTGTTAAATTATTTAATGCTGACCAGAAAAAAAGTGATCGTGATCTTTTTCTCTTGCGTCAGCATGAAAAAAAGAGACATAACAGACATATCGAAAAAAATTTAACGAAAATTACTACAAATGACACAATTTTCTTATGATAATAAACATTGTTGCTTCTTTGTGCAATTGTATGGAAAATATGGGGTTTGAACTAAAAATTTCATTAGAATTCATTCTGAATGCATTAATATGTAATTGTGCTTATTAAGAACGTTCACCTGAAAATTTATTTATTTTTTTTATTTACCAATCGATTTTTCACCTTTCTTTCCTCACAATGTATTAGATTCTTGGCACAATTCCTAACTAATACATTTTTCTGTTGTGAATTTTTGTTTCTATTGTCATTCTCTCTACGCATTCGCTATCAGAAAATATACTTTTGGCGTGGTATTTGTGAGATAATAAGAAGAATAAAAAAAAAGTATCAAAGCTCATAAATAAAGTGGAAGAGAGACACTACACTAAAGCAAGTTCCAAGAGAGTCTTTGACCTATTTTTTCGAGTTTCTTGGACTTTGAACTTGCCAACACGTTACTTAACAAATATATACCCTCGCGAATTTTATCAGCGTTTCATGTTTCTTTTATTGCTTCGTCTCAATTGGTTCA
This sequence comes from Phlebotomus papatasi, assembly GCF_024763615.1. Taxonomy (NCBI): domain Eukaryota; kingdom Metazoa; phylum Arthropoda; class Insecta; order Diptera; family Psychodidae; genus Phlebotomus; species Phlebotomus papatasi. The sequence goes on from NC_077222.1 coordinate 37,200,184, forward strand.
TTCACAGATGTTCTTTCTTTTCTATGAAGAGAGAGTTTCTGCCCCCAAAAGATAAATACTAAATATAATAACACAATAATTGTGCAATTTCTACAAAGAGATTTCTAATTGGAATTAGAAATAGAAGTGACATTTTCGATAATTAAAGTAATTTTAATGCTGTTTTACTACAATTTTCAGTTTATGAAATTAATTTGAGGAAAAAAAGAAACTAAAATTAATCCGTCCCTGATGTTGATGCAAGCTCAAAAATTGTATATAAATCACCCAATTTTATTTCCAAATACAATAATTTTTTTCTGACTTTAAAATAATGTCAATGTTTTTAGATAGGCACTGGAAATTTACATAAAACTTCTCTATATTAATTCTTCTGTATAGCTCACTTTTTTTTGTTTAAAGTGTATACTATTTATGTACAAAAACATGAGTCTAAGTTTCTTAATATCAACAAAATTGAAAGTTTTGGCTTCGTCATTGAAGATTATTTTGACGGTAACCTTTAGACTAAGTATTGACGCAAAAAGAAAGAGGCACTAAAATATACAAAGCAAGACAGGAAACAAAAATTGAGGATTACTGCTGCAAAATAATCAAAATTATGTAAGATTTCTATCAAAGAATCATTTTAAAATAATCCAAATCACAACGCATGTGCGTGAAATGTCAGAAATCTCTAAGCGCACGCGTTTTTTTGGGTTTTTGGGGAGAAAAAAGAGATATGATAAGAAATCTCCTTACTCTTGATATTGTAAATTTCATCAGTGATATCAGGTTAACCCATTTAACTACGTGGAATTTTTCTTTGGGATTTCTCAAGATGATTGACGGTGATTCACTTGGGTTAAAATTTATAGTCATTTGAAAGCTTATAATGGGGAAAAATACGGTAGTGACAAAGATCGGTATTTTATCACGTGGATTTACCACTTTTCACCAGAAATGTGTACAGAGTTCATTACAAAGATTTAAGTTATCGCGAAAGTATAATTCTTGTGATAAGGGAGAAATATTTTTCACTCATTTGACGTATATGCCAACTTTAGCTTTATTTTTTTTTTAAATTGATTTTTATGCATAATATTGTGGCGTTTTATTGATAATACTTATATTCCTTTTTTATTAATTTTGCAAATATATTTCTCATGGGGTCACTTTCAAGTTCAGGCAGAATGGAAATTAATGCAAAATTTGAAGCTGGTTTTTTATTTAAAAAAAAATGACGGAATTTTTTAAAAGGTTACAACTTCCCAAAAGACTTTTTGCGAAAGTGTCTTTTTTTTTGGGAAGGATAGAACATTTTATATTAAGGTTTGTAAATATTAATTTGATTGTAATTCTCAATAATTGAAAAATGTGTTCAAGTCGAGATATAAAGAAAACTTTTTTGCAATTATTTATGTAAATTTTATTAATAAATAATTTAACCGAAATTCATAAATTTGAACCGCCTGACCCTAAAGGGGTCGTTGACTTAAATCACCTAGATCAAGAATTTTCACCTCTTAGTCAAAACGTATTGTATGTGTCTATCCCTCTCTTCCGCACTCTTTTTCTCGTGAGGATCAAAACCAATTAAATTTAGATGTGGATGTGGAAGAAGAAAATACATTTGAGAAAGAAAGGAATATAAATTTTGATTTCATACATTTTTGAAATGTTATGAAATCAAATTCGTTTTTTAACGACCAAAATATTTTATTGTATTTTTCGAGTTTTATTGACCAAATTTTACTTAATAGCCAAAACCCTATTTTTTATAAAAGAAAATCTTGCTTTTATCTTTTATAAATACACCGAAGTTTAAATAGACAGATAGATTTTTATTTAGTCTCGGACGTAATCCGGGCAGATAAAATCCTGAAGAATCAAAGTCTCGAATACTTTTTTTTTTCTATTCAGAATTCTGATACATTCGGGGTTTAGGTTATTCAAGAATTCTACCCATTCACAATTTCGACCCTTTCAAGATTTTGGCTCTTCAGGTTTTAGACTCATTCGAGATTTCGACCCATTCGGGATTTTGGCTCTTCCAATTTTCGACTCATTGATTTTTCGAAATTTCTACCTATTCAGAAATTTGACTATTCAGGATTTCGGCTCATTCGGGATTTTGTTTTCTCACGTTTTCAACTTATTCGATATTTCGATCCATACGGGAATTAAATTCTTTCGGGATCTTACCTCTTCCGGTTTTCGACCCAGTTGAGATTTTGACTATTCAGAATTTCGACCCATTTGAGATTTTGTTTTTTGAGATGTCTACCCATTCGAGATTTTGACTATTTAGGATTTCGACGCATTCGAGGTTTTGATTTTTCGAAATCTCTATCCGTTCAGGATTTTGACTATTCAGAATTTTGATTCATACGTGTTTTTGGCTTTTCAAAATTTTTACTCATTCAAGATTTTGACCCTTTCTATATTTTTGCTCGTCAAAATTTCGATTTTTCGGAGTTTCGCACCATTCGAACCAAATATTACTATGCGAAATTCTTAAAAATAATATTTTTATAAACAATAAAACTGTGTTGAAAATTCAATTCAATTAATTTATTCAATCTCCAATATTGCGACTACCAACCGAGAATAGTATTAAGCTCGAGTAATTAACTTCGAGATTTTATAGGTTATTTTATTTCTTGTTATTTTAACCAATGTTGTTTTTTTTTACAATTAAATTAAGTGGATAAATAAACACTTGTGTTTAGAATAATTACTGATAAAATAAAGTGCATTTTTTTAAGTTGTTGTGCACATTGAGGGATTAAATTTATTACATGGAATAAAACTATTATTTCTTTGCTCACATAAATTGAAGCTTTGATCGTAAACATTTCTCAATGATGTGAATTTTTTGTTTTGTGCAATCAAATGGGTTAATTAAACAATTTGCATTGACATTTTATCTTTGCAGAAAGCACAGTGTTTATCATTGTTTTTGGTGACGCAAAAGGTGTGGGCTTCAGGTGGGTCCGAGCAACAGTGAAGGGGAGAAATTTTCTTTCATTCTCCGGGCAGTTTTTTCCTAGAAATCTGCCATGGCGGAAGCCCATTCGGCCGTTGCCTTCTCATTTTCCATCACCCACGAAGGTTTTGACATCAACTATGACCAGGAGGTGCTCAATCTCGTCTGGCAATCTGGTGTGAGGTCATGGAAGAAGAGAATTGCAAGATTTCGCGTGAGTATTTCTTCCTCTTTGCATTGAATTCCTCCAGCTACAAAATCTAGTGTTAGACTTAATTTATCTCATGCTAAATGTGATTCTTTTGTTAGAAATCGGGATTGTGAACCAAATGAAACGAAGTGACTTTCATATTTTTGGAATTTTTTTTACATTAAGGGGTTACATGGGTTTCTCAGGTTAAAAAATAGAGGAAAGTGGTCTGCCTTTGAATACGGCAGCCTTTGAATGTTTCAAGTTTTCTCTTATTTATCAAAGCAAAAATTTTATTTTGTGAACTAAAGTTAATACTATTAACTATTTTCTATTAATTTCGATTAACAAAATGGAATTTTAGTTTTGGGAAATAGAAGAAAATGAAAGCATTCAAAGGTGTATGCGTTCAATGGCAGGCCACTTTCCCCTATGCCTTTTTTCTGATAATAATTTATTGTGTCGAAAATATTTTAGAAATTCCAACTTTTGGGATATGAAAGAGTAACTTTAGAACAAAATTTAAAAAAAATTGAAAAATTTTGAAAATTCGACCATTGGTAGCTGATTTTTGGAACCATTCCTCAAAAAACAGACCTTGCGGTAGGCAGGATTTCTCCCAGTATGTTTTCATTTAACATCAAAAAACCAAATATACTCTGTTAAAGGATTAGTTCGACACCTGGATGAACGAAGGATTTTTGAAAAAAAAAACAAAATTTGGATTTTTGGCAAAAGTTTTTGTAAAAAAGTATCAATTTTACCCTATTTTTCACCACATTTTGTATTGTAAAAATGATTCTGATTAAAGGAAGTGCAAATCCTTCGTTCATACAGTAGATAATACTTCTCAAAACCAGTATGCAAAATTTCAGAATGATCGGTTCAGTAGACTCTAAGTAATCTTGACTACCTCATTGTAAAATGGTGTTTTGAGAAAAACGCATTTAAATGCATGCATAACTAAAACTGCTCTACTCCGAGAGTTTTAACCCGATTGACTTGAGATTTTCAGAAAATATTTTTCAAATGTTATACTATAAAAAAAATTTAAAAAAAAATGATTTTTTTGACCTGAGAGACCCATGTAACCCCTTAAATTTTAAACTTGATTTTAGTTATCGCTAAAAATAGAGTAATAGGAAACTATCACATTTGAAATAAATTGGAGATTATCGGTAATAAATTTAACTACTAAATTTTTAAAAACAAAATTATAAATGTAAAATATTACAAGAACTATGAGGTATGGAACTTTTTTCAGAAACGGCTGCTACAGCTTTTAAGTATTAAATTGCTTTAGAACGATCTTGAGAACGTATCAAAAATAGATTTCTAGACTTATAATTCAAATTTCAAGAAAATTTGTAAATTATAAAATATTGAACTTTTAGAGAAACGGTGCTAAATTTCGGACAGATTACACGTAAGCACCAATTAATGTTTTGAGTTCTAAGCGGAATTATTGTAATATAAATTGAAATTTTTGATTTCTTTTGTTTTAAGCGTGTTATATGAAACCATGTAAAGTATGTTATCGTCTTTGTTGTCTTTAAAATAATTTTTAATAAATTTAGAACTGAAAAAATATATAAATATTGCTTTGTGTCCAATTTCGGACACTAAGGTTTTCGAAGTTTCTTAACTTTCCAGAAGTCTCTCAAGGCTTTTTTTCGTAGTATGTCTTTCGTAATGGCTACACTTTTTGTTTCTTTGGAATTATGCAGTTTCGAAAGAGTTATAAAACGAAAACTTAATTGAACATTGAAAGATTAACAAGTGTCCGATATTGCACTCTGTACGAAATTTGGCACAATTAACCTATTATTTTTTTCAAAAATCTGAACAATTAATTTGAAATAAAAAGGATACGTGTTTAAATTAGAAATTTCGCGTAATCTGGATTAATGTAAAGGTACACAGCCAGATCAATTTTTAGCATTTTAGACATGTTCAAAGCATATACCCTGTCAATATGAAATCGATTGCACGTTATTGACAGAAACCGCAGTATTACAATAGCTGTGATCATGAAATAATCACAGCTATAAAAACAATATGGGAATTGAAGAAAAAAAACACTTTTTCTCTTTGCTTTGGCAGAATGGATTGCGAAATGGAATTTATCCAGCACATTTGCAGAGTCTGTGGTTGGTAATAGCGATAGCCGTGGCGTTGCATTTCTCTGGCAAACGAGTTCCGCTGGATATGGTTAATAGCATTAGACCAATACTACCTGGAGATTCTGCTGTGTGGCAATTGGTGGCCTGTAGTCTCACGGGTCTTGTATTTTGGCTCTCAATTTGCTACACCATGAGATATTCACTCAAGCTGTTGCTTATGTACAAAGGATGGATGTATGAGGCACGAGGCAAAGGGAAATCCATTTCTTTTAAGGTAATTTCTCACTCTTTTACTTGCTTGGAATTTGCAATTGTGTGTTTACGATGGAAGGAAAAGTGATTGAAAGGGAGGGGGACTTTTACTCTTCCATGAGACTTGTTATTGATAGAGGCAGAAATTGATATTGATTGCTAATTAATCGGTGTTTATCTCACATGATTCCAGTGATTACTTGAAGAATTTCACACTGACGTTTTCTTTGATATTTTCAATTCTCATAGAGAAGATTTTAAAATGCTTCTGTTTCTCGATTGAACAAAATATTTTTATTGTTTCAAAGTTTAGAACTTTATTATGAGTATTTATATTTTTTTGCATAGTTTTTAAAATGAAACAATTTATATGGATATTAACCTTGTGGAAATTTACTAACAGAGAAAACTTACTGCTACTTTTAGATAATTCACATTTTGTAAAAAATTGATGTTTCAAATTAAATTAACAATCGAAAAATATTTTATAAAAGTTTAAAAGTCTTGATGTTTACTATAACAAAAAAAGAACCCACGTGCTGACAGCCGTAATTTTATTCTCTTAAAGTATTTTGGCTAAGCGGTAAATGGCTTTTGTTATTATTTAAATATAAATAATAATATAATTTAAATTTAATAGTAATAAATAAATATTTAAATAAATTAAAAAATTTAAATGATTGACACAAAATGTCGTTAATATTGGAAATATTCAAACACAATTTTGAATTTTCGTACTTCTTTTCGAATTTTCGTACGTAATTCGAGCAAAGTCAATATACGAAAATTCCGTTGAATTATTCCTAATTTGTCCAAACAGAAGTAGATTTTGATTCTCCAATAATGTCTTGGATAAAAAGTAAATCGAACGCTATTTGCTAAAAAGGCGTTGAATTTCGAAGAATTCAAATTTAATTTCGAGTTTTCATACTAAATTTTGGAACAAGGTGGGGAAAATTTATCAAATATCACACTAAAAAGCTGGTAAGAGAGTTACTCAGTGATTATGTAGTGATTAAATAATGGGACAAGAACAGTAATCGGCGTTGTTCTGTCTTTTTTTTCCTCACAAAAATGTTAAGACCATCACATTTTGACACTTGATCACTTCGAAATTCGAACAGGATGTAACTTCTGCTACCTTGCGAAAGTATTAAGAAGTAAGAAAGTCTCTTTTTTGGATCTTCAAATAAATTTTCGAATTTTTCAAGATCTACTTCTGTACGGAAAGAATGACGGTTTTTCGAGGTCAAATTTTAAAAAGGCTGTAGAGAGCATATTTCTCAAGCAAATGGTACCATGTTTGGGCTTGTTGGAAAGGTCTTCGAATTCCTGACAAGTCTGAACCGATAACTAATTTTATCCAAAATCTATTCACTCGAAATTCATTTTGGGCAATGTTTTGAGTTATTTAAAAATCGATTCAAGTTATTTGTGAATCAGTAATAATTCGGTTATGAACCGATAATTAATTTTTGTCCAAAAATCAATTATATTACTCTTCAAACTATTTTGTGGGATCTTTTGAGTGATTTTTGAGTTGGTTCAAATTGGTTTAGAACCGGTAAACGGTAAACGATGTGAAAGTACTTTTGAGATATAGAATCTATGTCACGAGTTCGAGTACCGTGCAAAGCCTTGGACGCTTGACAACCCTTTTGCTTCATCTACAGCTCCCCATGTTCCGTAATACTCGCATATGATGCATAAGGTACAATACATATACCTTCATGAGACACTGTTAAGCATATTTCAATTTGATGTTCCAATCTTTGCTAAACAAAAATCATTTCGACTGAAGTATATTCTTAAATGAAAACACTTAAGTGGAGATGAAATTTTACTCGAAAAAGAGTAATAGTACATCGATATATTTCGACTTAATTTAACTCGACGATAAATCTGTTTCAACTCTAATTTATTTTCAATTTAAATTGAAATTTTTGATTTCTTTCGTTTTAGGAATGTTATATGAGAGAGATGGTAAATACTCTCAGCTAACTTAGTAGAGTAGCTTTTCGGCTTTGCTGTCTTTAAAATAATTTCGAATACATTAAATTAAATTGAATAATTATATAAACATTGCTTTGTGTTCAATTTCGGACACCAAGTTTCTCGAAGTTGTTTTAAACCCTTCTAGAAGTTTTCTAATTCTTTTTCCAATAGCATCTGTGATATTTCCATGTTTCTCTCGAATTATACAATCTCAAAAGAGACAAAAACTAAAAAAATAATGGAACATTGAGAAAAATAACAAGTGTCCGATATTGTAAGCTAAGTAAAAAACTACAAGTTTTCTCTTACTTATAGTGTATCAATCCCCTAATCCTGTCGGAAAGTAATGTTGAAAAATACTGATAATTTTTTATAGAAAGACATTTAGTAAATTTCCTGCTAAATTTTATCAATTTGGTAGAAAGTTTTTTCCTTTAAATCAAATAAAACCAGGGAAAATCACCATTGCAATAAAATTTTATTGTTCTTGTAATTAATTTGATAATAAAACTTATAATTATTTAAAAAAGTTATAACAGACAAGTTTACTTGAATAAAATAGTTTAGAAATATCTCTCCCATTCCTGTTTAGAAAGGAACAAGAGAGAAAATACAAAAAATATATATAAATAATATTCCTGTCTTCTCAAAGTAAATTAGTTAGGAGATAGAATTGGTTTTTGTAACTTTGAAATGATCAGTTCATCTTCGTTTTCATTTCGTGAGCAATCGTCTCATTTTCTGCCGTTCAAAATTCTGTCAAAATCAAATTTGAAACTGACATATAATGACGTTTAATATTTCTTTTGTTTTTCTATTTTGAATTAAAAGTAGTTTGATGAGTGAAGAATGCTTGGTATATCCATTCTAATATAATTCATAACAAGTCTACTTTCACGGTGAATAAACAAACAAAACCACAGTTCACACAATCCAAGAGCAAGTGTACATTTAATTATACATTTTTGACTGAAAGTAAAGCCTCCATAGAAATTGTTTGCTCAGGGATTTGTGCAAGAAGAGTGACGAGGAGAAGACCCTCTTGAGTGATGTTTGGACATAATTGGATGAAAACAAGTTTCACAAATACCCAACACGAATTTCCTAATACAACATTCAAAATACGCAGAAATTTTTCCCATTTAGCGCATGTGAGAGACAAGTTAAAATTGTTTTAAGCAAGAGCTTTAATTGGACACAATTTGGGTTTTTTTTCGATGATAAGAAAATATTTGGGAGGAATTTACGATGAATTTTTCAATGTGTGTTTTTTTTTTGTTGGGTTGCTTGTGGGATGTTTTAGACAAAATTCTGGGCAGCAATTGTTAAGGTGCTGTCAACGTGGAACAAGCCGGGATTGTACAGTTTCCAGGGTTCCCTACCCCGGCTACCACTGCCTTCCGTGCACGATACCATGACACGGTACCTGAGATCAGTTCGTCCTCTGCTGGACGATGAGAACTACAATCGCATGACGCAACTGGCTAAAGAGTTTGAGAGTGGGATTGGGAAGAAGCTGCAGAGGTACCTGACTCTCAAAAGTTGGTGGTCAACAAATTATGTGTCCGATTGGTGGGAGGAATATGTGTACCTGAGGGGTAGAAGTGGTTTAATGGTGAACAGCAATTTCTACGGCATTGATGCCATTTTTACGAATTTAACAGAAAATCAAGCTGCCCGGGCAGCCAATATTACGCATCTCCTGCTCAATTTTAGGCGCATTGTGGAGCGTCAGGAGCTGGAACCGATCCTTGTACAGGGTCTCGTGCCACTGTGTTCATGGCAGTACGAGAGAATCTTCAATACAGTCCGTGTTCCTGGCATTGAAACGGACAAAATTGTCCACTATCAGGATTCCAATCACATTGTTGTCCTACACAAAGGATGCTACCACAAAGTCATCATTTACCATCGTGGACGGCTCCTGAGGCCGTGTGAGATTCAAATGTAAGCAAAACCCGAATTTTCCTTTTGAAAGAGGAAATTTTTGAAAGATAAAAATTCTTTCTAGACAAATGGAACAGATCCTCAAGAGTGACAGTACTCCTTCGCCTGGCGAGGAATTGCTGGCATCTCTAACGGCTGGGGATCGTACAAAGTGGGCAGAAGTGCGACTGAGTCAGTTCTCAAAGGGCGTCAACAAGCAATCGCTGTACATTGTTGAGAGCGCTGCCTTTATTGTGGCTCTCGATGATGAAGAATATGAATTTGACGTGAAGAATCCAGCTAAACTTGATCACTACGGCAGGATACTTCTTCATGGCAACGGACACGATAGGTGGTTCGACAAGAGTTTCACCGTCTGCGTGGGGAAGAATGGAAGGGTGAGTCTATTTTCTTTTAAATTTCTTTGAGCAATATTAGAGTCTAGCCAATCGGAGAACATGGTGCCACTAAAATATTCATGGATTGCATATGAATTGTTCTTAAACAAAAAATTATGTCTCACTAGCTTGAAAAAACGACAAAAGAAAATTTTTTATCTATCTACTTGTGCTTCCCTACGACTAAGCTTCGATTTCTAATTTTAAAAAATTAGGCCACGCCCCATCGAAAATTTATTGTTAGCTAAAATTGGGACTTCAGGATTTTTCATTCTATTAATATTATGATACGTATTCCGGGAAATTATTTCAACCATTTTCAGTTAAAGTTGTAAGAAAATGCTCCTCCTATAATAAATTGACCACGCCCCCTATTTTTTAATGTAAGTTTTATTTATGTTTTATTACCAGCATTGGTTTTCTTAATTTATTTTTGCTTTTTCTTAACTGTATGGAGATAATTTTTCCGTATAATAGAGTAAAATTGGGAAAGGCAGACACTTAAGAAAAAAACCCTGTGTCAAATTGTCCAAATGGTGACATCGGTGACATCTTGCCAAAAAGTGAAAAATGGAGGATTAAGGGTTCAGAGTATTACTTAATGCTATCACATTCTCTACGACCGCCTCCACGCGGTAAGCCCTGGACTCCAGTCAAAATTTTCAGTTAGATACTGACGGAAGAGGAGCAGGGCCGTAGCACTGGGGGGCATTGAGGGGCAATACCCTACCTTAAAACTTCCAATGCCCTACCTTAAAAAAACCAGAAACTAAGACAATATTCTAAGTAAACTTTTTGTAGTATGACATGGTAGAGAAGAAATTAATCTTCTACTAAATAGCCTGATACATCTAATCTGGACTAAACAATTCCAAAGTTACTACGGTTTCATTTAATCACAAATAGGGGAAAGACTCATAATTTTGTCCAGTTTCTTATTTTGGACACTTTGAGGATAACATTGGACACTAAAAATAAATTGATTAAAATGATGGATTTTTATTCCAATATTTGATGAATAATGAATTCTATCTAAATATTTGTTCTTTTTAGAAGATTTGAACACTAAATACGTTAAATTTTGAATATGATTTGAGTTAAAATTGCTTTGTTGAAAATTCAGTGTGAGCAATTGCTTACGAGAAATATGACAGAACTTTGTGTTCACTTTAGTCTTATTTAGCTGTGGTGAAGTACTAACAATGTTTCTTCGCTTTTTTTGAGAAATGTTATTGAATATTCATTGAATATTGTGTTGATTCACGTTAGTGGTGATTTGTACATTTGACCTAAAGAGAGATTTGCCTTGTGAATTAGATTTTTCGTGTGAAAAAATGGGCAATTTTCTACGAGGTTTACCAGTGAGGTGATAGTCCTTATTTTTGGGCAGGTGTTTTCTCTCGAAATTTCGTGAAGTTTTAGCTTTTGTGATGAATAAGTTGGATAAATGCCTGGAGAAACAAAGAAGCATCATCTCTATGAAAGAGATGTAGCGAGAAAAGCCTTGAAAGGCTCCCGGGAAGGCCAGGGAATGAGCAAATCCGCGCATATCTGGAGTACCGAAGTCAACTCACTTTAATGAATGATATGGAAAGTTTCCGGGGTTCTTGTGACATTCTACGTTTCCTTTACATAAACAGGAAGAGGACTTGGTAAGATTGGTTCATGAAATGAAGAACATTGAGCATCCTATTGAGGCGGATTAGCTGTCCAAATTTACAGCCAAGTTGTCCAAAATTCGAGTCAAATTCACCTCTACATATCAATTCATTTTTAAACGTATTAAAACTAATTTTAGTAAAAATAAGATGATAAATAGCTTGCCAAGTTTCTAAACAACCCTTCTGAAAAGAGAGTAACAAAAAAAGTCAATTAGTATCGAAAATATCGCACTTCAAACTTGGAACATCGATGCTTATAAGCAGACTGTCCAAAATTATGAGCCCTTACCCTAAGTCACTTCAAAAATTGTCTTAAAACTATCTCGGATTTTAAAAAATCCCAAAATTTGAATTGCTCACAATGTTCATTTAAAAATTAATCACTTATATATCTCTGTTATTTATCGCCAATTCCTTTTTCTAAAAGTAAAATTCTGTTTCGTTTCTTGTAGGTTGGTTTTAATGCGGAACACACCTGGTAAGTGAAAAACAAGTGTTTAAAACAAATTTAATTCCATTTTAGATTCATTTTCTAACACTCATTCTCTTTCATTTCCTTCCATAATCACATTATTTTCTTCTGTATCATTTAAAAAAAAAGCATTTTGCTCTGAATCATTTCTTGTGTCCTTTCCATTTTCTTGTACATTTTCTCTCACAGATATTAAAACTTGTGAGAATTCGAGAAAAACATTTATTGCTTTTTTTCAATTATTACATTAAATTATCTTGTTAGCACTGTTTTTTTGTATTGTTCTATGTAATATCTCTCTCTTTTTCACATAAAATTAACTTTAAATTATTTTTCTATTCATTTCTAATATATTTCTTCACTACGCAGATATGAAAAAAAAACTTTAGAAAGAGATTGCACAAAATTTTTATTTGATTTTTAAGTAGTTTTGTTGAGGAAATTTTTTAATGATCTTTGTTCTCTTTATCTTTCTCTCTATGTCTCTCTGTCTGTCCTAAAAAAAAATGCATTTGCCACAAAATGCCAAAATGAAAAAATACAAATTAAAACAAATATAGGGCGGACGCTGCTGTTCTGTCACACATGTGGGAACATTACATTGTGGAGGAAAAATTAGCCAATCGGTAAATGAAAATTCAAAAGATTTCTTTTTAAATAAAAAATTTCAAACATTAGTCAAGTATATTTTTATAGATGGTTATTTGACTTGGTGATTGAAGTTATTTTATAAAACAAAATAAGAAAATAAGTAAGAAAGGAAATTCGACTTTTCTCAAAGAACAAAAAAAATGCACAACCACTTTTAGGCTCAAGAAAATAACGTTAAAAACGTTCAAAATTTTAAGAATGAGTAACGTCGGATTTCTTATTTTTGCTTATTTTTACTGTAAATTTTGTAGTTAGTAATACAATTAATTTTTAAATTTGGTATTGCGCTCTGTAGAATTTTCTTCTAGATTTTTTTTCTTTTCTTTGCCGTAATATCTTTCCGTAGAATTATTTCTAGATAGAATTCTTTGAATGTGTAATCTTTCAAAAGTGGTGAATGTAATAATTATTATTTTTTCTATTGAATTTGTTCAATTGTTTCTTGGTGGAGGTGATTATAATTGTTGTATTTTATGCCAAATAAGCTTCTACATCGCAATGTTTTTATCTTTAATTTTATTCAGTTAATCCATCATTTTTTTCGGTGATGGGACTTTTTTCTTTCAATGAAGTCACAATCACAAATTATACATAAACATAACATAAAGATTTGTGCAAAAAAACATTTTTTTTTTCATTTTATTTTCATTCAAAATTGAAATTATGAAATATTTTAAACATTTTAAATTCGTTTTCAATGAATAAAAAATAAACAAGGGAGAATGGAGTTTCTTTCAAAAAAAGAAATTCTATTGTCCTGACGCCTTCAAACAATACTCTACTATCTACAACACGATACCCTGTGATAGTCTGTTAGTAGTGGTAGGTTGTAGTTTTTTTTTGGATTATTGTTCTTTTATTGCAAAAGAGCAAACACATCGCTATTATCGTCTAGTCTAGACGGATAAATCAGATAAATCATATCCGCACGGTTTGACGAAAGATCGACATGAATACGATATTTTCGACAAATTGACAGTTCACTACCTATCATTTTTATGAAAGATCGACGAATCGTCATAATCTTTACAGAATATCGACGGACATAGTCAATACAATACGATAGGTTGACAGGTCAGCGTTATCTTTACAATTGATCGACATATCGATTTAGTACAGTAAATCGACGGATCAGAACTGTCTTTACTAAATATTGATAGATCAGTACAATCTTTACGAAAGATCATCAGATCGGAATTACACATAAGGTGAAGTGCCCTGTAGTCGGTCGGTTCCTCAACTCGGCCAGTGAGGTTATTTATTGAATTTGCTTAGATTTGCTGTAATATGATCTAAACGGCCTAACTGTGTTATCACACTTGCACATTAAAATTTTAATATGATTCACAGTAATTGTCGCTGGTGAGAGTTCAAATGTGTAATTTGTGTGTTTCAATCATTTTGTATTCAATTTGATCTATTTGTTGATAAAAAGGTAGACTTGGCCCGCAAAATTTGATATAAATTGATCTATAGCATTAATGTGAAAAATTAATGCAATTTTCTCTTTAATTTTTTAATGTGAAAAATATTTATGCTTTAGGTAAATTTAAACTTATTTTTGCAGGCCAAGTCCACTTCTTTATCAATAAATAGAAAAACCCCAAATATTAAGTGACGCAAAGACACAAGTTACATATTTGGACGCTCACAAGCGACAATTAATGTGAATCACATTAAAATTTTAATGTGCAAGTGTGATAACGCCGTAACATTATAAGGTCTATTATATTTTACATACATAATGCAAATTAGTGAAAATTTTGTAGAAATTGATTATAAAACGCTACTAGCTCCGGCATACTTTTTATGTCGGGAGAATTTCATGCGATCGAAATTTTCATCTCTTTCTTTTTAAAACGTTTTGCATACTTCTATTCCACTCTTTCGCACTAAAAGATCCAAGTTTAATTTGTTGTGAGAAATTAGGTCCATGAATTTCGATCATTCAATCTCACTAAAACCTGCAGATTTGCACGTGGCACTCCGAACGCTGAATTGCTTTTGACGTGTCTGACAATTCACGCGAATGTAAACAATGGTGAGTGAATATGTTGTGGACTACCAAAGATCGGGATTCCTTGGATATTTTAGTGCAAGCGAAGTAAGATAATTAGTACACAACCGTCAAGAAGTTATTGGCAAAATGATTTTGCCAAAAAAATGGAGAAAAATAGGACAGGAGCTGCAAGTTTCTATTATTACGTACACTGAGAGAAATCCGAAAAAGTTAAAATAACATTCCGGAAATTTAATTTTGCCTTGCGGTATTGATCCGAAATCGGTGTAAATATTATGCTTTTTAGGTGTATTAAGGGTTAAAGTTACCCTTTTTCATGTTATTTTTACCCTTAAAAAGGTGTAAAATTAACATTAAAAAGTTTTGTTATATTTTTACACCTAAAAAGTGTTAAAGTTATGAGGAAAAAAAATTAATCGCACCCTCGTTTTTTTCTCAGTGTATGAAAGACTTCATACCGCAAAAACTCGAAAGCATATTGCATCATTTTCTAAGCGATGAATTTTAGAAGTATTGAAAAAGATTGAAGAATTTCTACTTTTATAGCCTGGGCTCTAAACTGTTCACACAGAAAAAAAATTTTTGTAAAATTGTTCGTAAATGTTTGTGAAATCCTATGGAGGACTTACGAAATGCTCGTGAATCGTATAACCCATAAACAAGTTCGTAAAATTCTGTACTTTTTTCACAAACATTGTTCGTAAAATGATCATTTGACGAACATTTTTTGTACTTTTACAAACATTTGTTCGTAAATGTTGATAAACACACAAAAAATGTTCGTAAAATTTAGTCATTTATTCGTATTTTTTCGTAAATTTTTGTTTGTCTGGCAAAAAAATTACGAACAAATACGAACAAATGACAAAATTTTACAAACATTTACAAACAAATGTTTGTAAAAGTACAAAAAATGTTCGTCAAATTTTACGAACAATGTTTGTGAAAAAAGTACAAAATTTTACGAACTTGTTTGTGGGTTATACGATTCACGAGCATTTCGTAAGTCTGCCATAGGATTTCAGAAACATTTACGAACAATTTTACAAAATATTTTTTTCTGTGCAGTGGAAATGAAAGAAAAGGCATATACAAAACTGGAAATCATTTCTCCGAGAAAAGGGCGCGCAATTCCAAATCAGTGCATATTAATCGTTCTAAATTCATCTAGTGACAAACCGAAATTCTATAGTCTAAAGCTTGGTATTAGCGTAAAATTCAGAATCGGAATCATTTATAATTTGGAATATTTGAGATTACCTCACTGTTTCATATGGGCCAAGAGAAAAACAAGAACCCGAAATGAAGGAAGAAGAGTTAGAAGATAAGGAACAGTTTTTCTTTGCGATTATCTTCCTTTTCATGTTTCAAATAGTGAGGAAATCTCAGAATTCAAAATTGTAAATAGTTCCAAACTACCCCATTTTACCCCATAACATTCAGACGAGTACTGCTGAGTAAAGCGGTAATTTCTGATTAAGATTTTACAAGGATAAAGTCGCCTTGTTTAATGAAATTTGTCCGAAACACGACCTTCTTTATATCGTCTTGTCCTTAAGAAAACTATTGTTAATTTCGGATGCATAATGGGTCTAAATAGAGACCAAGGTGCAGCGGCCCTGTTAAGTACCGCGCCCACTGTAATATAATCTAATCCTCTCCTCTAATCTAATCTAACCAATAATCGTACACTCAGAAAAATAATCGAGTAAAACTTACTCGAATCGATGTTGAATTAACTCTTTTTCGTTGTGATTTTCAATTAACTATATTTTAGAGTTGATTTTACTTTTATTTAGGTGTAATATTCGGAAAAGTTGTTTTAACTTTTTTTCCTAAAATTTACATGATAAAAGAGTGTAAATAACTCTTTTTAAGACTGAAAATAACTTGTTTAAGAGTTAAAATAATTCGTTTCAAGAGTTAAAAATTTTTTTTTTAGAGTTAAAATAATTGTTTCAAATCCCAAAATGAATATGTTTTGCAATTTTATGTTTTTTTGTTTCATTATTTTCTTTATTAATATTTTCTTGATTCTATGTTCCGAGCGAAATCTCGCGTATGATGCACGTACATGTCTTCACGAAACACTGTTAGGCATATTTCTAGTTGATGTTCCGTATGAACTTTGTCACACAAAAATCTTCTTGACTGAAGTATATTCTTAAAACTAAAACACTTAAGCATATAGTTCAGTCGAGATGAAATTTTACATCGAAAAAGAGTAATAATTACATCGATGTCCGACGAATTAATTCAACTCGCACGAAGAGTTGTTTCAACTCTATTTACTAAAATTTATACAACGAAAAAGAGTAACAATTACATCGATACTCGTAGAATTAATTAAACTCTACTAGAGAGTTGTTTTAACTTTTTCGGATTTCTCTCAGTGTATAAACGATTTTACAAAATGAAAAGTTCGCCGCATTATTCCTCTAATTTTATTTTTGAGTGAAAATAAAATTGTAAAAATGTTTTTTTTTGCACTTGCATTGAACTTGATACAAAGAAAAACGTTGATCACTGTAAAAACATTTTCAAAAAAAAAATCTCCCATCTGCTAAAAACAACATATCACACAAACCCAAACACATTCAAAATTCAAAAAAAAACATCTTTGTACATAAAACACTTTCAAAAATCAACACAAAATTGTATATTTTGTTCTTTATTTCGCATCTCATTTTTATTATTTCTCTTTAATTTTTATTTAATCCACAAAGGGCTGATGCTCCTATTAAAGGACATGTTTGGGAGTATGTAGTGGCGAACGAAATCAGCATTGGGTAAAGGATATATATTTTTTTAATTGATTTCATATTAAAAAAAAAAAAAAAAAACAAGAAGCAAAATTAAAAAAAAAACTAGAATATTGTAAATAAAAGACAAAGCAAAAACGATTAACTTCTTTTTCGGGAACTTCTTACAACGCAATAATTTTGTGATACACAGCATGTTAACTAATTTATGTTAAAAGCTCGTAACTTTTTAATGAATTGTTTTTGTTACTTACTTCTGGTTTGTCGTGTAAATAATTTTTAGAATTGAAAGGTGTTATTGCACTTAAACCGTAGTTTAATTAGTTTGTGTAATTATTGGCTTTGTAAATAATTTGAGTAGAATTGCTTTAGTAGAATCTTCTAGATTTTTTTGCAAATTTTTACAGTGAAGTGTTAAGAATAGTTTTTTGATGTTTATTTTTATTTCCTGTAAAAAAAAAATGTAGATACGACGAAAAAGGAAATTGCTTTGGAACAGCAGAATTTCAACCACCGGCTCCAACGAGATTGGCATGGGACTTAAAAAATCCTGTTTGCTTAACAGCCATCGAAGAAGCGCATGAAGCTGCGCAATTAGTATTAAATGTAAGTAACTTTTTCATCTAATAAATCAACTCAATGATAAAATATCAATCGAAGAAACTCATGCATTATACTTCAATTGACAACTAGTAAGAGAATCAGTGTAAGAATAAATTTTCATCTAATCTTGGAAACTTATAAAACAGTCAAGGACGATCACTGAACTTGTTATTCTCAATGAAAAAAAAAGAAGAAGTTTTTGCATGAAAAACGCAAATATAATTTGCTACACGTTAGAAAAAAAAAGTCAGACGGGAATAAATTAGCTTTTCTCATCTCAATTAAATTACTATTAATGGCTTTCTTGAAATTCGTCAAATCACAGAGCAAAAACTTATTGTTATGGTTCAGAAAACATACCTTATTTTTTCTTATTACAAAAGTAAAATTTAGAGAAACTAAAGAATCAGCTGTAAACCTGATTGCTCACAGCCTCGTTATTGATGACTCATTTCAGTTTATTTTGCAAGATATTATATCTTTATAACAAGTTTTCAGAACAGAACAACGCTCTTACCCCTTTCGGAACCGTAGCATATGCAACGAGCCAATTTAACGATTTTTTTATTGAAAATATCTTAGTTAAGGAATTAACCCTTTAACGACGAGACACTTTTTACGGACTGAAAATCAACAATAAAAATCAAACTGAGAAACATAATCAATGATAAGTCTTACATCTAACCTTGGAAAGTCCAACAGAGTCTGATTCGGTGTATTTTGTGCTTCTATGAACGATAGGGACAAAAATAGCCCAAAAATTTAAGTAATTTTTCTGACAATACTAATGAATGATCATTTTCACTCTAATGAAAATTATTACGTATGAGTATTGTAGTTTTTATTTTCAAAAGGGTTTTTCTTAAAAAAAATTGGAAGTATAAAAAATAAATAAAATCAATTATGAATTTGAGAATTTAAAAATTCGGCATTTTTGATCTTAAATATTTACTACATAGCAATAGCTGGAGACTTCCAAAAAATATCCTAGATTCCTTCAACCTTCTACTTTGCAATTACGTATAAACATAAGAAAAAAAAAACTTTGGGTAGTCAGGAAAAATTATTTTCTTTATGGAACACCGGTGTTCCAATCGTCCTTAAAGGGTTAACCCTTTAAGAACGAGTGGAACGCCGGTGTCAGTAATCTGTTCAGTGTCGAGTAATCTGTTCCTGTCGGTCAAAATGGATAAAATTGGCTCGACGAGATTCTTTAGCCCCAAAATTCAACTCACAATCGGATTTTCACGCATTCCAAGTTGCAATCGCCCCGCATTTTACGTTGCACTCATTTCGAAGTCATCTGTAAAGAATCTCAGCTACCATAAGCTTATCTGGACTTATCACTGGTAATTTTCTATTTTAAATAGTCTGAGTATGAAAGCCAACAAAAGAAAAAAAAAAAGTTAGACATAGAGTCCGGTTCAATTGGATATAGTAAAGTCGGGATACAGTGGGTTGAAGGGGAATGGTTTGAATGGGACCCATCATTAGAAAGATTACGATTTCAGATACAGTATATACTAAAATGTCATCAAAATTCCTTTTAAACACCGAAAATATGGTCCGGGCAAGACATTTTCGATTGTTCAGGTGAAGGTCAAGCTTATGGTCCAGGTCGAGGAAGGAGTGTGACCCAGCGTTGGAAAGGTATCGACCTCAGCTACAACATATTAAAATTCAAAGAAAAAGCATCGTCTAGTTTTCGAAATATTCGAGATCGATTAATTGAAAATTAATTTTTTGATTAATCGGACCTTCGATTAAATCTAACCAGCTCTGGAGGCCAAACGGTTAGAGTTAGCAACTTGGGACTTTCAGGGGACCCCCTCCTAAGTCTACCCAAGGATCGTTAACATGCCCCTCATTTCCCCCTCCCCTTCCCCTCCAAAACCATGTTTTTATGGGATTGCTCGAAAACACGTCATGCGATTTTTTTCATTTTTTGGATATATTTAGAGATTACCCATTACAATACCATTGAATCATTCCTAATAACGGTTTTTCAAGGTCAAAGGTTAAGAAGACACAGAGCGCCCATTTATCAAGCGAATGGAGTCATGTTTGGGGTTGTTGGAAAGGTCTTGGAATTTCCTATAAAACTGAACCTGTTCCAATCGGTTCTGAACCGGTAATGAACTGGTTCATAGCCGATAACTAATTTTTATCCGAAAATCAATTTTATTTACTTTTAAAACAATTTTGGAGGATCTTTTGCATGATTTATAAATCGGTTTAAATCGGTTGAGAACCGGTGAATGATAAATGATACGAAAGTACTGTTGTGGTATAGCATCTAAGTCACGAGTTCGAGCATTTCGCAAAGCTTGGGACGCTTTGCCACCCCTTTTCTATTAAACATTGAAAATACAAATATTTTAAGTTCAGTATGAAAGAAGCGTGGCTTAAAATTACACCTGGGAGGAGCTTATTCACAATAATGAATTGCATTTTTTTAGATCAGTAGGAGGAATGTTGATTAGAACACAGCAGCATAGTGTTCGTGCAATTGTTGAGAATGACAAAACTTATTAGATAATCTTTTAAGGATTTCAAAGCAGATTCATTAGCTATGGTCACATCTGGTTTTTTCAGTACCTATGTCTTTTTGTAATGTAATTTCCCAATTTTATCTTTTACAACTCTTCTGAACATTCAAGGACCTACGATCAACCTGAAAGACTCTTTCTGAACAAATTCCCTTCCCACCCTTTCTTCCGTAGGATCTCGACCTGAAGGTTTACATGCATAATGCCTACGGAAAAGGCTTCATGAAGACCTGTCGTGTGTCTCCGGACGCATTTATTCAGATGGCGCTGCAGCTGGCGTACTTCAGGGACGCTGGACGTTTCAGTCTGACCTACGAAGCGTCCATGACACGTCTGTTCCGCGAAGGACGTACCGAAACTGTTCGTCCGTGTACGATAGAGTCAGCTGCCTTCGTGAGGGCAATCGACAAGAAGCCCCAGTGGAATGTAGAGGAATGCGTGAAACTGATGCAAAAGGCGTGCTCGAGGCATCAGTTGGCATATCAGGATGCCATGTGTGGCAAGGGAATCGATCGGCACCTGTTTTGCCTGTATGTGGTATCCAAGTACCTGGAAGTGGAGTCGCCCTTCCTCAAGGAAGTTCTCAGTGAACCCTGGCGACTGTCCACGAGTCAAACACCCCACGGACAGACAACAATGTTCGATTTCTCCAAGAATCCAGAGTATATCAGTGCTGGTGGTGGTTTTGGACCCGTAGCTGATGATGGTTACGGTGTTTCGTACATTGTAGCTGGAGAGGATTTGATCTTCTTCCATATTTCCGCAAAAAAGAGCTGTGAGTTGACGGTAAGTACAACAATTTGTTTTATTTGATAATTTTAACAAATAAGTGGTTTCAGGGGCAAATTCCGAAGAGAATCGATTGAGGGTGAATGAGGTCAAGTGATTTGCGCAGAGTTAATTCAATTAATCCACTTGCGTCATATTTGTCGTCTTCTAAAATAGACTTTCTTCTCAATGGTGATCACTGATCACTTTATCTGAACGTATTATGTTAGCACATTCTCAAAGTTCAGCGTGCATCTTTTCAGCAGCAAAGGAGGACATATCTTGTTGAAGTGTTATCCCAAATTTGGGCGCAGAAAGTAGAAAATGTCCAATATTTTTTATATTAGGGATATGGTTACGAACTGAAAGAAGAGGGAAAACCCTCTATTCATAAATCGTAACTACCATCGATTTGGCCTTACAACCAAAGAGAAAACGATTCAGGACTCCTGGGCCTAAGAAAATGCATCAGAATTGGGATAACGGGGCTAAGCAGCCTTACACCCTTCTTCACCCAAAGTTAATCATTAGACTGCTGAAATTTATTATAAGTGTTCCTCGCATGAATTATAACTTAAGATGAAAATCACATCTTAAGCTAAAATTAATTGATTTCTTACGATTTTAAGGAAGAGTTCACCACCTATAACTCATCGTGAACGACATTTCCTTATTTGAATTTATCTTCATGAATAAGATTCATGAAATACCTGTTTTTAATCACGAATTTCATTTATTACTCAAAATTCCTGACAAGGGTATTGGTACCGAGTAGAGCCCTGCATACCCGACCAGACCCGACCAGACCCGCGGGTACCCGCACGATTTTTTGCGGGTCGGGCGGGTTTTATTTTATTATCTGTGGGTCGGGCGAGTCACGGATACAACCCTTCAAATTTTCGGGTATTACTTAAACATTTATCCGACCCGATTTCTAGGATTTTTTAAAAACATTTTTTTTAATTGATTAAGCTTTGGCGAAGTTTACAGAAACATAGAAAAACGATATGATAAATCAAAGAACAATTTATGTGATCGGAAGAGTATATGAATTTAAAGAAGTAATAAAGTGATCTGACAAAGACAAATAATATTTATACTAGATCCAAGAATTACGCACCTGACGGGATTATGCTATTGTGCTCATACAATTATGCATGTTTGCCTAATATTGGATATCATTTTGTGAAACCATTGTTGAATTACACATTAACATATATATACTGTTTTGTGAAGCGCGAAATTGAAAAACACTTTATGCATATTTAAAAAAAAAAAAAAAAAAACTTAAATTTCTTTAATTGAGATAAAATTTTTGGATATTCTGACAATTTCTTGAAGAGCTCCGGGTAAAAACCAAAAATACCTTTTTATAAATACAGCTCTTTTAGACTTAATCAAACGCAATCACCTCTAGGTGCATAATGCCATTTCCCTTAATTTTTTCGGGCGCGAAAATACGCTTATTCCCGGGATAAAGATAGCAAGATAATTTTTCGAATTCCTTTTTAAGTCTACCACGATCGGACTTCTACCCCAAAACTATATTTTTTTTTGAAATTTAATAAAGCGAAAATATTATTTTGTATTATGAATCCTTAGACTTGTTCATGAATATAATTTGTTAAATTATATCCTTGAAACATTTTCTCATAAAAATAAGTTCAAATTTACTCTTGTCATAAAAGATCTTCTCAATTACTAGAAAAACTAACTTTTATTTAATTAAAAATGTGATACACTGATGAATATATGAAAGTAGACCAGCTATTAGATTGTCCACTAATGTCTGACTATATAAATTGACCGATACGCATATTTTTGATCAAATTCAGCATGTAATGTTTTTAAAATTAAACTAACGAAATTAGTTACTAACTTTACTTAGTTACTAATTAAACTAACAAAATACGCACAGATAAGTATAAAACGGTTAGTATTGCGCTGAAAGCACGCACAATTAAATCATAACATGGTTAAAATTGTGCCAAAAACACGCATAGATTAAGGATAAAACAATTAAGATTATGCTTAAAAACACATACAGCTCAAACAAAAAAAAAACAGAAAATTACGATCAAAAACATGCACAGTTCAAATAAAAAGCGGATAAAGTTACGCTTATGCCCAGCTTAATCATAAAACTGTTAAGATTGGGCTTAAAAACACGCACAGCTTAATCTTAAAACGGTAAATGCGCTTAAAATCACGCACAGCTCAATCGTAAAACGGTTAAGATTGAACTTAAAATCACGCACAGCATAATCATAAAACGGTTGAGATTGCGCTTAAAAACACGCACAGTTCAGTTATAAAACGGTTAAGAATGCGCTTTTTTAAGCGCAATCTTAATCGTTTTATGATTGAAATGTGAGTATTTTTAAGCGCACTTACCGTTTTACGATTGAACTGTGTGTGATTTTAAGCGCATTTACCGTTTTATGATTGAGTTGTGTGTGATTGCAAGCTGCCGAGATGACGTGTCTCCGAACGATTAAGGGAATCATTTGTCGAGATCGAGATCGAATTGAAAGATCATAATTACAATGGTATGCTCATGTTCAGCGCTAGATTCCCCAGAAAAACTATACAAGTTACTATGATTAAGCGTCTACTTCAGGACAGACCAAGGACAAGATGTCTTGGAGTGCTTTGGAATCTTCCTGACGTGGCGGACAATCGACACGCGTGGATTGTTCACCTTGATGCTCTAAGCTCGCGACCCCGATAAGTTTGAAAAGGAATGAAATGAATGAAGTTGCGGAGGATCGAAGGGCATAAGACGTTAACCTACATGTCTTAGGCCCGCGATCTTCTTAAACATAAGTGGTTGAAAGTCAATGAATGAAAATGAATGGCATGGCGAACTTCTGAATGAGCCTAATTGGATACAAAATGGATATTCAGGATATTTCCATGGGGCAATTCTGAAAGTTCTGTGATGCTCTATCTTTTAGGATGCTTCACGTTTCGCTGAGCGAATTGGTCAAGCTCTGGCGGACATCAGGATCCTCTTTGAGGAGTACAAAAGTCTAACTAGCAATGGAACGGCGGCCCACAAGAAGGCCTCAAATGGAATTGCCAATCACAACTGAGGCGAGGAACTTGATAAGGAAAGAGTAATCAGAGAATCACAAGGGGAAAAAATGAAAAATCTCTGATGATCCCGCCAGAGAAAAGTCACAAGTCACAGATCATCCTTCTTTCACTTGTTCTGCCATCCGCCTAATTTGGCGAACATGAAAGAAATTTTTATTTATTATCAAACAAAGGAAAACAAGGAAACATTAATTTAAATGAAAAAAATAATGGGTTGATAATTGATTTTTACAGCCCCTCTAAATTCTTTGAATGGAATTCTCCTTAACGTAGTCTAAATTTTTCTAGAATAAAAAAATTGGTTGTTTTTTTTTCTTTTTTATTATTATTACTTTCATATTTTTTTTGTATAGAAAATTTTATTGATATTATCATGTTAAAATTTAGAATAAGTTATTATCGAAAATATACTGTGAAAGTTGAAATGAACAGTTGATGGTGTGACATTTCGAAAGAGAAAAAAAGTGATGAGAAAGGCACTTTCTTGTCTCATTCCAAGGAAATACCTAAAGAAAATTTTTAAAGATCCAGGTGGAATTGTGGAGGACAATCCTTTCCTGTGTGAATTGTGTCCAACGAAAAGACACTTGAGCTGATAAGAAAAAAAATGTGTAAATAAAAATTTCAAAATAGTTGTCACTTTTTTTGGTAGCGGATTTCGTTGTAAGGAATTGAGAAATTCTGTTTCTAAATAACATCTTATTAGTTTTTAGGGCAGACATCAATGCAAAACTCTAATACTTGTTTTAATTAAACTTTAACGGAATGTGATTGAAGCTATTGCAAATAAATTATCTGAAATATACAAAATGTTTCATTTTCTTTTGTTGTTTTTTTTAATTTAAGAGGTTAAAGACTTGATCAACCTCTTACTGCCCATAAAGGTTTGTGTAAAGGATGCACAGTACAAATTTCTTATAATAATATAGATTTTCTTTTTTTTTAATTGCAGTGCAGCGCTTCTGTGAGAATCTAAATGTGAACCAACTTGCAATGCATACAAATTCCAATTGCCGCTGAATTTGTGAAATATTGTGAATTTTTGTGTTTGACCAACAATTAATGCCTTAATCAATTTATTTTATACTTTCAATAGGTAAATGTAAAGTGAATGTTATTCGTTGTTTGTAGTCTGACAAAACTTTACGAACAAATGACAAATGTTTTCAGAAGTAAAACGTAGTGTTCAAAATGACGTGGTATTGATTTGTAAGAAAACCAGAGTATTTTGGATGCTATTCATCACATCCAGAAAAATTCAAAATACCAGAAGGATACACAGATAAGCTCCTAAAAATGACAGAATTCTCCCGAAAGCTGAACGGAGAAGAGAATTATTGTGGCAGGAAATGACACAGCTAAAACTTCGCAGTCACTCGTACTAAAGAAGCTTGCACTTCGGAACGACACATTAAACAAAAACCTGCCTAATGGTACTGTTCCAACGACAAATTAACATGTTTCTTTAGAACTCCACTGTTCTCAATTGCTTTTACATAATCAACTTGTCTTTGTGTTGGTTCCTATCTCGACTGCTTTCCCCAGTCCTCGTTGTGTTCTAAAACACAAAACAGTCGTGACAGGAACCAATACAGAGAAAAATCGATTATGTAGAAACACTTAAGAACAGTAGAGTGCTAAAAAATGTTAATTTCTCTTTGGAATATCATAATTCTTTTGGCACGGATGATAAGCTAGAAATCAAAATAATTCGTGTCGAAAAAGAAATATTTACAACTGTGATATTTTGCATTTGCAAGCTAAATGTGAAGTTGACCCAAAACAAAAGAGAAAGATGAGCCGACGGTGGATGATACTCGTATTTTTAGGACATGAATGTCCTTCCGGTGAGCGTCGGTGTATTGGGTGCAATCCAAAATAAAAAACACACAATGTACCAGAGCTTTCGACACCTATCGTGTCTTCTTCAGTGGTTCTTGGTTAGTCTTTCTTTGGATATTTTGTCAAGTTTTGGTCTACTTTTTTACACATCAGTTGTTTGAAATTAGTGCCAAGCCGTTTGATGACAACAAAGAAAGAAAAGAAATTCGCTCCTAACTAATTTCAAACAACTGATGTGTAAAAAAGTAGACCAAAACTTGACAAAATATCCAAAGAAAGACTAACCAAGAACCACTGAAGAAGACACGATAGGTGTCGAAAGCTCTGGTACATTGTGTGTTTTTTATTTTGGATTGCACCCAATACACCGACGCTCACCGGAAGGACATTCATGTCCTAAAAATACAAAACAAAAGAAGATCCGAAACCGTTTGCGTGTTTAATTTTTTACGACATATAAAGACATACGCAGCTGACCAAAAATTTGATGCAGATGAATACGACGCAACAACGCCAAACCACAATAAATTATTTAATTTCAGCACTTGATGG
Source organism: Phlebotomus papatasi (assembly GCF_024763615.1). Taxonomy (NCBI): domain Eukaryota; kingdom Metazoa; phylum Arthropoda; class Insecta; order Diptera; family Psychodidae; genus Phlebotomus; species Phlebotomus papatasi. The sequence goes on from NC_077222.1 coordinate 37,227,015, forward strand.
AAATTCTAACAACAAAATCGAAAGGGAAGACAGGTGTTTTTGTAACTGATACGACCCCGCAAATGCAATCAACAAACACCAAAACTTTGGTTCAGAAGCCAGAAAGGGGAAAAGAGAGAAGAAAAACCAAAAGAAGCTTATGATAGCTAAGATTATTTACAGGCGACCTTGAATTGCGTGCAACTCGGGGTGCTTGCAACTCGAAATACGTGAAAATTCGATTGTAAGCTTAATTTTGAGGGGTAAAGAATCGTGTCGAGCAAACTATTCTCGGTGGCAGAAATGGATAATCAGCTCGACTCGATTCTTTACCCCCAATATTCAATTCACAATTGACTTTTCAAGTATTTCGAGATGCAAGCACTCCGAGGTTGCCTGTAAAGAATCTCAGCTACCGTAAGTTTATCTGGGCTTTTTGTACAAGGAATTAAATTTATCCTTGTGTGAAGACTGGTTTTATAAAAAGGTATCTAATGCACTTTAATAGTGATGAAGTTTGTCGGTTACAATCAGTTGAAAATGTCTGATCACAGTAAGAAGAGTGAAATTTAGACACCACAGCAGGGACCTTCAAAAAAAAGATGAAGGAGAAAATTCCTCAAACCCTTCACCCCAGGGCTATCCTACAAAAAACTTTGTAAAACCACTCCTTCAGGGTGTAAAATTTGAGTTTCTCTAAAAATTATGAAAAAATGGTCTTAAGGTAAGGTTCTAAAAATTTGTATAAAATAACAAAATATTGAAAATTCATTGACACCAGGCGATGGGCACCACTTAGGACTACAATTTTGCTCATCTGAGACATCGCGCTCCGATCACTCTAAATGCCTCATTTGTTAGTTTTTGTCATTTTCCAAAAATATAAAATATGTATTTTAGAGAAAATTCCCTAAATATAACTGAGAAAATATCTTTTAAAACTTGCGTAAAACGTACATAAATGTTGAGATTCTTCTTTAAATCGATCGGGGGACCATCAACATAATTTTCATAATTCAGACACATGACATTTTTAATGCATACGCTTATTGATACGTGGTAGTCTTTAGAAAAAGTTAAATTTTATATTACAAATAGTTTTTTTTAGATCATGCGTAACAAGGCTACGGACGCTGGACAAATAAAAAAGTAAATCCAAGAAAGGTATACCACTTACGGGTACTTTACCGATTAAGTCTGATGCACCATGGTTGGAAATTTCAAGATCTTTAAAAATACACCTTTTAGCAAATCGGTTGAGAAATAGGCCCTCCGAAAATTCGATATTGAAATGTTTTTCGAACATATAAATGAAATATTCAGCTTGATTATCTCAAACATATTCGAAAATGAAAGAAGTTCTACGATCTGTATTCTATTTTTCTGTAGGCAGCTAAATAAACCAAAAGGGACAGATAATCCTAACCGGCTTATGTAGGTGAGATTCTTAACGTGAGCTAACTCGGAGTGCATGCAAATTCGATTTAGAGCTGAAGTTGGGAGACGCCATTCAGTTATCTTGAATCAAATTCGTGAAATTATACAAATTTTGTATTTAAACCAAAATATCAAGGATTCGGATGAACTGGCACAAAAGTGATATATGGGTGAAATGTAGACCAGAATGTACTCTATAATTTTGCCGTAGAACTTGATCTAATCGATTACTCAGAAGCCAAGATAAGCGAGGTTTTTTGTTTCTTAACTAGTTTTTTCATCCAGAGTGCCCCAAGTAGTCATTTGTTGAACTTCAACTATATCAAAGAATTGTTGTATTTTGTGGGACTTTCCATTTAAAACCATATTTTAAGTGTCTTTGTGGAGTAGAGGCAGTCAAATTGGCATCTGAGTGATTTCAAAGCGTTATTATTGGAAAAATCAATTTTTTCACACTTAAACGGCAAAATCGGAGTGATAGCGTAGTCTGAGCGGAAAATGATGTATGAACGAAATGTAGAGACAAATATCCTATACAATTATGTCGAAGTAATCATCAAAATCGGTTCAGCGACAGTCGAGATAATTGAGGTTATGTGATATTGAAATTGGTTTTTCGACTGTGGCGCCCCTGGTGTTGGTCCCACGAAGTTAAAATGTTCTAGAAAGTTGTAGTATTTGGTGAGATCTTTCGTTTAAGCCCTCATTCATCAAAATCGGTCACATAGAACCGGAGATATTATTTTTTGAATTTTGTGAACTTTGACCCCTCATATCTCCGGTTCTGTTTTAACCACAGCGCACATTTGCACCATTTTGGAAACGTCCTAGACTGGACTACAACATACTAAAATTTCATTAACTTGCACAATGCCGTTTTTGAGAAAAGTGACTTTGAATTTCGATGAATTTTGACGCTATCGCAGCGCCACCTCTGGTGAATTTTTGAACTTCCATCTGAAAGTGCTCATCGAGACGAAACCAAAAAGGTAAAATTTAGGTCGCTATGTTAATTAGAACCGGAGATAGAGGCCGGTCAATGTTCGAACTTTGACCCCTTATAGCTCGGGTCAGGGGTTTTAGATCGACTTAAGGTTTTTTTTGTTTGATAGGTATAATCAACGACTACAACATAATAAAATTTCAGCCCGATGCACAATGGAATTTTTGAGTTATTCAACTTATAAGATTTAAAAATTTTCTTTTTAATAATAGCGCTCCTAGCGGTGGTTTTATGAACTTGCGATGTTAGAAGGGGAAGTGGCATTTCACGAGAGCTTTCCAAAAAGCCCCCACTTTTTAAATTCTGACAATTAGAACCGGAGTTATGGTCATTTTAAGAAATTTTTTTTGGACCCTTATAGCTCGGGTCAGGGGGGTCGGGGGACCTTAAGTTGGGTATTGATGGAAAGCTCTAAGGCCCAGCTATAACATACTAAAATTTGAGTCCGCTGAATGCCATAGGGGCGGAGCTATTGAGAAAGCAAAAAAAGGGGAGGTCTTCAAAATGGCGGAAGGAGGGGTGGGGGGTGGGGGGTCAATGCACCAAGTTGCAATTTTCACCCGATATATAACCTTTGCCGAAAACCGCAAGTCGATATCTTTTTTAGTTTAGGAGCTATTAAGCTCCAAAGAGCGGCCGGCCGGCCGGCCGGCCGGGAACGTAAATTAGCCACATATATATTCGTGATCAGGAAGTGGCGAAACACATTTTGGCCAAATTTGAGGTCGATCGGACGACATGAAATTTTGTTAGGATTATAGTAGGTGAGATTGTTAAGAATCTCACCTAATACATGGGTTTTGTGAGGAAGGATGGGGTAGAGGGAAAAATAAAAAAGACTGTTTTAATAATTTCTTTACAAAAGTCCTCAATGCACAAATTAGTTTAATAACTAATTAGTGCATGTGGATTTCTGTAAAGAAATTATTAAAACAGAGGACAATGTTCACAATGAGCACACCGAATTAAAGTATGACTCACAATCAATTTAGGCAAAAGCTCCCAATAAACTTTTTCAAAACAATATTGAATTGAATTTTCAAATATAACAAAATTCAACATATCTTGATTTTGTGCAGATTGCTAATTATAATAATTCTCTATCGCTTTGTACATAGATTTATTGATGTATTTTGCAAGACACATTGCTTAGGCAAGTGATTTAAAAAAGCAAATAAAAATAACGCTATGTATATCTAGGACCAATAAGACCGTATATGGATGAATTCTTAATTTCTATTCCTTAAAAAAAATTAAAACAAGCAGACGCGTTGAAGAACTTTTAAGACACTTACTTTAGTTAAACATTCATATTAGGAGTATATTACAGTGCAAAGCAAATATAGATACACTAAGGAAAAATTACGGTCAATGAAGAAAAAACAGATAAAAAAATAATAGAAGAAAAAAAAACAATAAGGCGGCACAAAGCAAGAATCGAACTCGAGACCTTTGCGTTGTAAACACCGTCCGCTAGCCCACTGCACCACGACTGCTCCTGCTGGCTCTAGAACTTTCTTTATCATTAACATTTTATGGAATCCTTTGATAGCTTTTTTTGCAAAGGAAAAAAAAATTTAGCACTTTTTGAGTATGACACGATCCTTATGATCCCTATCCGCGTCTATGTTCTCAATATGAAGCCAATCTGAATTTGATGACTCGATGACCTCCCTTGTTAGATAATGTTGACATATGGGGGAAACGTCAAAGACCGGAAGTCGATATCTCTTATCGTTTGTCCTTTATCCCTGTTACAAATTGATAAAAAGTGGGCTATATAACTTCTCTCTTTTTGAGTTCGAGCAGTAAAAAAATCGTACCCTTCTATCTCGAGCTGAAGGATAAAATTGTCTGGATACATCCCGAAATTCCAGCAGGTACAAAACCCAAGACCTCGTACACCCTTTTAGCCTTCATTTTATGATTAGTGTGATGTAAAGAATATCCATATGCGATGTAAATTGTAAGTAGTACATATTTAAAGATTGTTAGTAAGGTATGTTCGACTGGGCTTACACTCCGCGAAAGGTGCGCTAAAATGACATGTAAACATTAACATAACCTTTGAGTAACATCAATATAATAACAAACATAGCTACGAATTCATGAAAATTGCCAAAATATTCCTAAACCGTGCTTTTCAAAAAATGTCTGAGAATCTTGTGCAATACATAATTGTCCGGAAGGATATTCTCAAAGACCAGGGATTGTATTTTATCATGTCAGAAGCTTGCTTAGTTTGTTCTTCAGTGCACTTTACCTTCCATGAAGATCCTGTTACACAAAAATACTTCAGTGACATCGACAACATGCACAAAGTCGTCCTAGGAGTAAGATATTCATTATCCTTGTCGTTCTTCCTGTAGATAAAGTTAAACTACAACAATTCTGTCTTGTTTAGGTGGACAATGAAGCACAATTGTTAAAGCTAGCCAATGACCTCAAAGAAAAGGATTTTTCTTTCGAATTGAGGACGAATCCGGAGAAAAACATTCCAACCTGCTTGGCTATTAAAGTCTATGAAAAAAGTCAGATAGCTCACATGGTTAAAAAACTTAAGCTTTTGCGGTGATTTTATTCAATTAAATGAATATCAATTGGAAAAAAAGAAAACATAAACTATTTTTTAACGGTTTTATTTATAAAAAATCTTTTTTCAATGAACTAATTAAGGACTAAACTATTCGTTATGATTTATTTTAGTATTTTCAGTAAAGTAGTGAAAGATATCAGTAATTTTAGAAAATTCATTTTTCCAGAATTCGACCTCCTTCTCCAGTCTTTTGTTCTCTTTCCGCAACCTTGCATTTTCTTCGATGAGATCCTGAATAGTCAAAGTAACAATTAAGATTGAAAATGATAGTTAAAAAAAAAAGAGAAACGCTACCTTTTTAGTTTGAGGACTTTCATTGGGAACCTGATCAATAAATTCAATTTCCTGAAAGGAATCAGATTCACTGAGTTGAGGGCTCTGAGCTGATAGATTTTCTATACCAGCATAATTGCCTAATGGATCTTCCGGATCAAACTTTTCCTCGTGAAAATCGTCATCATTTGAGCAATTTGTTGATAGAAAAGACTCAAAAGATCTTTTCCGGTCAGAAGAAGTCTCTGTGACTTTGTTATCCTCTTCTGGGGAACTAGAAGTTGATTCTAGTATAGGTAGTTCAATCGTAAAAGGGGATGCGTCCTTTGTATTCGTTTGGAATATATTAGTTGTCTAAAAAGATAAAAAGAAAAAAAAATGATAAATGTGCTAAACTTCGGAATAATTTCATATCACTTTTTTTTAGAAGTGTTGTTTGGGACTTTTAAAACTAGTTTATAAGTACTTTAAGTACTTTAAAAATTAATAAAAAACATTGATTTGAGTAATATTCCGGCCACTTTGAATGGAATTTCGGCCACCTTGTTCATGAGTACTTTGTGGGAAACTATTAATTGGAAATTTAAAAATGTACTGCACGAGTAATATTTATTTTAATACACACCATCCCCATTAGAACAGGATGACGCTTCAAGAATGCATTGTACCAAGCTCGGCCTGGGCGCCCATCAGTGAACCTGTTCTTTATATTCATCGTCGTACAAAGCATTTGGATAGTGTCCAAAAGCTGATCTTTCGTTATTGGATGCCCACTGTCGGCCATTTCAAGAACCCATTTTACCAAGAGATCCTCGTGTTTGCGAGAAAGAGCCAGAGGATGACCCACAGATCCCTGGCTTCTTCCGATTATTTTATCCCGAAGAGTTGTCCTTGGTACACCAAATTTACGCGCAGATTGCCGTAGCGAATTGCCCTTTCGGAACGCTTCCAAAGCCTTTTCCATATCATCTTGTTCATAGAGACGATTCTTTTTTCTTTCCTTGGGCATTGTACAACTTAGAAATAAAAGAAAGTAAAATAAATAGAAAGAAAAGTTGAGGAAAGCAGAAGCAAAGGAAGTGGCCGAAATAGTAAACAATACCTCACTAGATAGACAATGTACACAATTTCTATTTTTTTTCACACGAAATATGTGATCCAGCTGGGATATTTCACTCTGGATCTAAATAACGATTGACTATTTACATAAATAAACACTACTTTTAATGAATACTTAATAGAAAACCTCGAATAAAACCATTTGTACTTCACCACAAACCACAAGACCTGCTACCACATACAAGTGATCTGTCACTTTTTTTTGTAAACTCTTTTCACACTGAAGTTTCGACAACACTTTTTTAATTCAAATTATTTCCAAAGTTCAACGGTTTTTGTCTCAATACATTCTAAAAAAAAATTATTTAAACGAAACACAGTATTACTATTCGAAGATTGATGGTGTCCCTTCCAATGAAAATTGTAAAGGAGAAATTTGAGGAATTTTTTTTCTTGAACATTTTGTCGCTTCTACGTTATTGACTTCTTTGTGTTATAGTTGCTGTCATGACAGTTTGATGGTTTAACATGCAACGAAGACTGAAGAAAATATACTCGTGATAGAAATCAACACGAAAAAAGTCAATAATAACGCAGAAGCTTACCAAGAAAAACGTTCAGGAGAAAGATTTACTTTTCATTGAAATAGCAGGAATAGCAGAATAAATCCATAATGTTAATTAATTTAATTGCAATGCCGAAGTTATACTCAAGGTGGCCGAAATTCAATACTTGCAGAAATTCCTAATTCAGAAATTGCAGAAATTCCTAATTTTAATATACCAAGGATAACATTAACGTAGAATACTTGAAATGGTTTTACTAAATCGATTCTAATTACTGAATTTACTATATTTCTACAAAAAAAAAGTTGGCTCGACGCGATTCTTCACTCCCAAAATTGAATTCACACTCAATTTTCTCGCATTCCGAGTTACAAGCACCCGGAGTTGCATGCAATTACTTTGTCGCTTGAAATGAATCTCATATTATATTGGTTTTTAAATGAATACCTCTATAAAACAGGACTTGAAGCACTCCAAGTCTTCGTTTGTGATTTTTGGTCGCTTTTCGCTGGAATTATGTACTATTCGCACCATTCCCACAGAAACTTCTGGGTTTCTCTTCAAAAAACCTTTGAACCAGTACCTTCCAGGGAGGTTGTTGGTGAAGGGTGACGGAACATTTTTGTTTTTCACCAAAATGCTCACAATATCCTGTATTTCGGATTTAACGACAGGATTTCCAGATCCAGCCCTTTTTACGATCCACTGTGCCAGCCTAGATTCTTCAGATTTACTTAATAATAGAGGTGAACCAGTGAATTTTTCTTTTGGTTGTCTCCCGGAAAATTTATCAAGCAAGGTACTTTTGGGCACTCCGTATTTCCTAGAAGCTTTTGACCCAGATTCTCCTGCCTTCATGGCTTCCAACGCCTTCTGCAAAGCTTCATTTGAATACTGTAGTTTTTTTGGCATTTTCTTAAATTTTGTATTCAGATGAAAGAACTTTTAAAATTTATTGAATTCAATGAAATTCACACTCTGGGAAGTTTTACTTTCACGAGATTTTCACAACAAAAACATAACCTATAAAAATGGCCATCATTGACAGCTTGCTTGATATATGCGGTGCGGGCGATGTCATCGTTTGTATGATTATGAAATTCCCGCGAAAACACGCAACATGTAACGGTCAGTGGGTCGGTGTCGGTGGTCGGATATGAAAATACTTCGCAAAATTCATTCTAACAATTTGTTTTCAATATTACCGACCAAATTAAATAAAAAACCGCATTGATAATAGGGTCAAAGGAACGTCTATTGACACTTTAAGAACTTTCGTAACTTTCCTGACTGATATCTTCTATTGTATTAAATTTTTTTGTGTTTAAATATTAACTTATATCAACTTATTAATTTGACTACCGTTCAGTATCATTCACTTTTCTCAAAATGTTTGAAAAACTAAAAAAAAACTGTATTTTTTAAGATCATGCCATATCTATTGACACTTTCGGTATCTATATTGACACACGAAATTTGAACACCTATTGGACACTTTTTCTTTACACTTTTGATTGAGATTTTGGCTGAAAACTTCCTTATTGCACTGGATGACTCCATCTGGGGGACTGCCAACCAGGGAATCTATTAAATCTCCATCCAGAATGCCCCGTCCTTCCGTAAGAAACTCTTCCTCACAGAGATTTCTGTAAATCTTATGTCCCTTCACAGCAGCCATTCTCGTGATGATAAACTTCTCTATCCTCATAATCTTACATTGTATTCCTTACAGGATGCAATGGGCAGCTTTTAGATTTATAAAACTTGACACTCTCCTTAAGAATTCTCTCTCAACAGCTTATAGACAATACTGTTTCCATTGGGGCATCTCTGGTGCAGTCGAAATTTTTGTCACGCATTAGATTTCTGCAGTGCTAGAGCTGAAGGAAGTTCTACTATAAAAATATCACCAGTAGCAAGTCACCAACAAACATTCTTAGTCTTTTTTGCGCACAAACACTTAACTTGTTAGTAATTTCACTATTTCTTTCACAAAAATGCAGCAACTTTGTTTACTTTTATTCATTCTTCTTATTCTTCTTCATCTATCAAGCTGATACAAAAGTCCGCGGCAATCTGTACCTGTCAATAGACGTTGAAATCGACGATTTTGTCTTGGTTTATTGACACTGTAATTAAATTCATTTTAATTAAAATAAATTGATGAAAATTGTGTATTAAATTAAAATTTAGTTATTTTTTGACTGTTATGCAACAGATATACGTTCATTTTATTAAAAAAAAAAATAGAAAAAAAATATTTTTGTAAAAGCTTCTTTCTTACACTTTTTCATAAGAATCTTGAAATTTCTCCACGTCGACAATTGAAATTGCTTAAACCTTTTTAAAACCTTCTTAAATTCGCAGAACAGTTCTAGAAAAGGGTAGGTTAAAGGAAAGCAGGTCAGATTATATGAATTTCAATAGATATAATAAACAATTTATATTAAATAAATTTCAATGTTTTGATGAGAGTGTCAATAGGGGTTCCCTGTCGAACAGACGTTCCTTTCACCCTACAAGTAGAATCACTCAGTAGGGTAGAGTCTACACTTGTGGATGTTACAAATTTATGGACAGCTCATAGAAATCTCTATTTTTTACATAAAATAAATGTTGGAAAATTACAATATTAACATTATTTGATGGCTTATCTTTAACTACAACTTGAAAACTAATTTCCTTTAATATTTAACCACAATTCTAATTGTTTTAAGAAAAATATTTTGCTGATGCGATAATTGATTAAAAATACATGAAATTGTTAAGATATTTGCTAACGCACTTGCAAATTTTAATGCCAAAATTTCATATATTTTATCGAAAATATATAATGTTATGCTTTTGATACTCTTTCATTAGTTACTAATTTTCTTTTTTTATTTGATTTTTTTTAGATATTTTGGTATAGAATTAAATTAGGAGATGTCCATAAGCGTAAATTTATTTGAGGAGATTATACACTTATGGACGTGATATTTTACGAGTGGCGCCCTCACAAAATTTTATTATTGGAGCATTTGTCATTGTCAATCGTTCTGATAAGTTTTTTCAATGGAGTTGAAAAGGATTTCTGGCAAACAATATCAAGTAAAATTTAAGGTAAATGTTTGATATCAAGTGGAAAAGTGTTGTGTATAATCCTGTTAAAAGATTTTCAGAAAATTGTAGATTTTAAACTAAATGTTTGTATATTTTTCAACATAACCTAACTTTTGACTTCAAGAACAATGACACCTCCTAAAAGTGCAAAGAAAACAACAAAAAACGGCAGCTATAATCCTGCCAAAGCGACATAGAAAGTCTCCGAATAAGGTAATAGGTCATGGAGGATATCACAGTGCTTTAAAAAGGAAAACGCGAGAGGAAATTGTGAGGTGGATTTTCTATTCTGTTAAGTGTAGTTTTCTCATAACTTAAAATGATACTAGCCTACTACTAAATTGAAATCAAATCGAGTTTTATCATTTTGTGTTGCTTTCATTAGTTCTTTAATGATAAATCTCTGTTAATTGTTCTTTAAGCCAAGATGAACTTTTTGGCTGAAAATTGGACATAATAGTTGTCAGGGATGAAGTGCAGTGCTGTGCTAGTGGGTGCTAAGATCAGCGAAAGCTTAAATTCGAGGTCTTTACTAAGAAAATATTTTTGATATCCTACCACTAAACAAAATAAAATAAAATGAAGAAGTTGTCGTTATCGATCTTGATAAGATTCTTTACCGTTTACAATCTCATGATCTGTGGTCCGAGGTGATATCCAACCTCATCAGATCGAGCCCAATCTTTGTATATACTCGTTTTGACAGGAAAAGAAAGATATATCGGCAAGGAGGTGGTCCGTGGTGCAATAAGTAATAGCTCCTCCACACTAAAGAACTTTATGTCCATATTGAAGCAAATTTCCTACGCTTGTGCAGGAAAAACTCTTCAATATGGACATAAATTTATCTAGTGTGTAGAAGCCATAAGAGCGCTCGGCTTTTGGGCGGTGTGACTGAACCGTCTAAACTCAGCGAGCACAGTTACACTCAGTCCCGACATTATTAGGGGGAACTGGGGTAGTAGTTAGGGGAAAGTGCCCATGCTTGATACCTTTGGAAGCTTTGTAGTGACTAATTTTCTATGTTTCACAATATATATAAAGAGTTTTTTGGTAGGAGGGAAATATTATTTGTAAATCACTCACCAATTTTATAATACGTCTTGCTCGCGTCGCGGTTCGTCTTAAACTAAAACTCCTCTCTCCGTCTCTCGTCGCTCCTCGATTTTTCGCGCGGATTGCGCCATCTATTGACTATCCTACACGGCCTTTCCTGATACTACATCCGCCCCGGATGTACCGCCTAGCCACTTCTTTAGTAGATCCGCTGATCCATACGTCGCTTCTGGTCCATCGAAATGACCTGTCTTCTTCAGCTTATACCGGTCTCTCGGCAGGATCTCGGTAATCTCATATGGCCCAATGAACTTCGGTTTCACTTTTGAGCCAGTCTCGAACTGTGTTTTCTTGAGAGCTACAAGATCACCAGAATTGTACTCTCGTGCCGGCTTACTCCTGAGATTGTACGTCTTTCGGTTCTCAGTCTGCACCTTTTCAATTCCTAGTCGTGCTTGCTTTCTTAACTCATCTCGTTGCTGTCCGAATTGAACTCGCTGCTCTTCTTCGAGAATTTCAACAATTCTCTGGTCCTCTGGGTGCTTCATCTTAACACCGGTCATCACTTCGAACGGCGTAGTCTGGATACATCTCTGATAGGATGAATTGATATATTGCTGAACTCTTCCAACAAATTTAAACCATTCGTCTGGTTTGTCGATTGACAACTTCGTCAGGGTAGGAATAATGATCCTATGCATCCTCTCAACCTGCCCGTTTCCACGGGGAACGCCTGTAGCAATATGATGCAACTCAATCCTTCTATCTTCGCAGTACTTCTTGAATTGTGTTGAGGTAAATGCCGTCCCTCTATCGGCTATAATACGTCTCGGATCACCAAATACCTCAGAAATCACGTTTACCTTCTTTAGCGTCTCGTCTGTTGTTGTAGATTTCACAGGGAATATCCACACAAATTTTGAAAATGCGTCTACTACCGTCAGAATGTAATTGTAGCATTTCCTCGTCGATGGCATTGGTCCTAGATGATCAATGTGCAGCGTATCTAACGGCACTTCTCCTTTGGCTATGGGATGCAGTTCTCCTTCTCGCTTCCCGCTCTTCCGCTCAGCCAAAATACACTGAATGCAATTTTCAATGCAACGTCGTATCTTATCGTCAACACTCGGGATATAAAATTCATCTTCGATGAGCTCTTTGGTTTTCTTCACCCCAAAGTGTCCCCTTGCATGCATTCCATTCACAATCTCCATCTCCATTGAACTTGGAATGACAAGTCGCTTCTTATCGTCTTTCTCAACATAAAGGATTCCATTGCTGCAGGCAAAATCTTGATACGGGCCACTCTCAAGTGCTGTTTTTATAGCCTTTACCTTCTCGTCATGATTTTGTGCAGCTTTCACCTTTGAAGTAACGTCATCTGTCCTCTTGACTATCATCACTGTCGCTCTGGATAGAGCATCCACGTGAACCATCCGTTCAGCATTTCGGTGTTCAATCGTACAGTCAAATTCTGACAGTTGTAATGCCCATCGTGCAATTCTCGTGTGAAGTTCTTTCTTCGCCATTGTCATCTTGAATGCGGAGCAATCTGTGACTAACTTAAACTTCACTCCAAGCAGATACACTCTAAACTTCCTTACGGCTTCCACAACAGCAAGAAATTCAAGCTCATATGAGTGATATTTCTGCTCAGCGTCATTCGTCGTCCTGCTATAATAATAGCACGGGTGCATCTTTCCGTCTTCATCCTTCTGCATAAGAATAGCGGCAATTCCCATTTTGCAGGCGTCTGTGTGAACTTCTGTTTCGTGGTCTAAATCAAAAAGCTTAAGCACCGGATAGTTGGCGAGTAGCCTCTTGATTGTCTCAAATGCAGTCATCTGCTCGTCGTTGAACTCATACGGAACGTCTTTTTTCAGTAAAGAACTCAAAGGTTTTGACAGCACGGCAAAGTCTTTGATGAATTTCCGGAAATATGAAGCTAAACCATAAAATCTCTGAAGCTGCTTTGCTGTCTTTGGGACTGGATATTTCAGTAATTTCTCTACTTTAGCCTCTGACGGCTGAATCTTGCCCCCACTGACAATGTATCCCAAAAATTCAACTTCTCGTCTTAGAAATGCACATTTCTTCCAGTTGAATATGAGACCATTCTCCGCCGCAACTTCTAAAACACGCTTCAATTTTTCCATTCCGTCTTTTTCGTCATCAGCTGGTATGATTAAGTCATCAACAAACGTCAAAAGTACGCCCTCTTTTATCAAATTACTGAACACGGAATTGATAAAACGTCCGAAATTATTCCCACTTATGCACAGTCCGAAAGGAGTCTTCATGAATTCGTACTGGGCATCATGCGTCACGAAAGAAGTATATTTCCTACTCTCTTCTTCTACTGGGACATGGAAATATGAATTCTTCAAATCAAGAGTGGAATAAACTCGAGCTTTGGACAATTTATCCAACTGATCCTCTATTATCGGCATTGGGAATCGATCCTTCACGACCTTCTCGTTTAATTCACGATAATCGATACACACTCTATAGGACCCGTCTTTCTTCTTTGCCAGAACAACAGGACTGGCGTAATCGCTTGAGGATTCACGTATAATCCCTTCATCTAGCCATTCAGCTACTTGCTTGTCAACAATCGTCTTTTCGAGAGGGGCTAGGCGTCTTGGGCGCAGGTACACGGGTGTGTCATCCGTCAAATTAATCACAGTTTGTGTACTTACATCTTTCGGCTTCTTGGGATGGTAGTTCCCAATCATCTCTCGAATCTCGTCAGCATATTCTTTCGGGCAATTGAGGACATCATCCTCAATCTCAATCCTCATGATTGATGCGACATCATCCGTCATAAACTTCGTCACTGGATCGTCTTCATGTGACACGTCTGTCACAACATCGTCTTTACCCACATCTCCGGATGGAGCATCAGCACACTCATCGTCTTTGGAATCGTCTTTAGAAATCTTTGGCTTGATACTCACATGTCCTGGGGTAATTGTGTAGTCGACACTCTCAAGGAAATTCCTTCCTATCAACAGCTCAGGATCCATGGCATTATTCCTCACGATGTGGCACAGGAACTGGAATTCTTCTCCATCAATGGTCACTTTCAGCATCACTTCAGCCTTGGCTTTACCATATGCACCTCCAAAACCACGCAATTTCACATTAGATGGTTCAGAATTCGCACAAGACTCTTTCACTTTGTCCCATAGACACTCTTTCATCAAGGACACATCACTGAAACTGTCAATGACACCAATCACTTCATGCACATTGATTTTCATCGGGATCACGTCGAGCTTTTTCTTCATATATTCGATCATATTCACTTTTGCAACACTTTTCTTCGCTTTTTCGTCCTTTTTCTTACAGTCCTTGGCGATATGATCGAATCCGTTGCATCTAAAACACTTAAGACCTTTGTCCTTATCAGGACAGTCAGTGGACTTATGTCCTTGTTCCCCACAATTGAAGCACTTCACTGATTTGTCACCACTCTTTTTGACACTTGGCTTCTTTTCGTCGTTGATCGTCTTTTTCTCAGCATTTTTCGTCTTTAATTGCAGCTTTCCGAAAGTTTCCAGCTTCTTCTTTAACTCCTGAATACTCGTGGCCTCGTACAGCATCGTCTTCTTGGAAATATCACCGGGAATTCCATCACAAATATATTCACACACTGTCACTTCATCGACATTTCCAGCCTTTGAAATACGTAGCATCTCGTAAATGTAGTCTAGTAGACTCTCAGAAGCTTCTTTCTTCCGATTTTGCAACTTGCGGTGGATATCAGCAGCACTCAGCTTCAGGGCAAACTCCTTGAGTAATGCTCGCTTTAATTTAGCCCATGTTGACAATCCACTTTGTGTGAAAATAAATCGTCGTGCTGTTCCAGTCAGAACCTTCTTGCACATCACCAATTTCTGAAGATCGTTCAATCCCACTGTCTCAGAAATGTCTTCGAAATCACTAATCCACATTGTGATATCTTGTCCATCACTGGCACTGAACTTCTCCATGGAATCTTCGATGTCTTTGAGGCTAAACATCCTTCCATATCCATCATCGACACGAGTACTGGGTGTTGAGGTCTTCTTCCTCTTCTCCACGACTGTTTCGAAACCTTCAAAATCACTTTCATCGTCCGTCGAACCCATATTTGCGTCTTTTTTGGATTTTCCTCCTTTGTTTACATCTTGAGGAGCGTCGTTCGAATCACCTTGGCCGTCACCATCGTCATTTTGTGGATTTATTTCGTCGAATTCCACAATGCGCTGCGCAAGTGTTGATTTATCACTGTCTTGAGGAAGTCCTCTTCGCTCGCACTCAATAGCAAGCCCCGTCTTCGTCATCATTGTGACCAAATCCTCCACTGTTTTGATGTTGGTCGCCATCTTCTTTGTTTTCGTCGTTCACGTCACTTTTGGCACACACGAATTGGGCAACACTAATTCTCGTTCCACAATTTCGCTGTCCCACGCGTCGTTTCCACACTCGGCTTTCGTCGTTTTTTCCAACACCAAGATGCCGGAAGTCGTCTTTTCTAGCCACGCGGACTCGTCTTATCCAATATGGCTCACTTTTTTGCACCTTCCAGATGAAATGTGCACGTCTTTTCGTCGTTTTGTACTATGAAAGTACCGTCTTCAGAGTCCAGAAAATTCGCGATTTTTCGTCTTCACGTCTTTTTGCGTATCGAGCACTACTTTTCGCGACCCGAAACACTACTTTTCGCGATTTTTCCGACTATGCGTCTTTAGCGATTGCACGCGTCTCGCACAAATCACTTTTATCGTCTTTTCGTCTTAAGGCACGGCTATCCTTATCACTTCACAAATGATATTTCACACTCCTATCCCGGTTGAGAGCCCCCATAAAGAGTTTTTTGGTAGGAGGGAAATATTATTTGTAAATCACTCACCAATTTTATAATACGTCTTGCTCGCGTCGCGGTTCGTCTTAAACTAAAACTCCTCTCTCCGTCTCTCGTCACTCCTCGATTTTTCGCGCGGATTGCGCCATCTATTGACTATCCTACATATATGTGGTACATCGCAACCAAATTTTAAAAACTATGGGAAAGTGGCCAGATTTTAAAATATATTACGGAGTCACGTTTATAGAGAAACATAGGAAAAATTTAGTCATTACGAAGCTTCCAAAGGTATCAAGCATGGGCAATTTCCCCTATTATTAATCGTATCGAGATATTTATTACAAGGTAATCATTTTTACAATGTCATATCCCGTGTTGGAAGAATCTGCGAAGTCCATTGTAGACCGCCCAGGAGCGCCTTCCCGTAGTGTGGTGAATGCTTCTTCCATGCTTCAGTTGTTGGGCGAGGCGGTGCATTTGTATTACGTTATATCACAGTGAAAATGTCTTTTTCTAAACATTCAGATCTTTGCACCGGGTGGGACTCGAACTCACAACAGTGAATCGAGCCGGGGAATCGATCCGCTCAAGAGCCAACGGTCTTGCCTATTGCACCACTGATTCCCCGGGGTAGTAGTAAACAGGGGTAGTTATAAACACTGATTTTTTTCATTAATTTTAAGACTACAGCATTTGGGGTAGATGTAAACAGGCAATTTCCACGTAATTGTAGATGTCGTGAATGTAGAATGGATGGCAAAATATTTTGTCTTCTTCTTCTTAATTTCATTCATTTGACAGTTGCATCTCATGGTGAGAAATTTTTCGTTGTCCCGCTCAAAACTTTTTAGGAAGAAAACGCAGAAAATACTCTTAATTTCTTTCCTTTTTCTAGATAAAATGAGAAACTATAAGAAGTAGAATATTTACGTTAGTAGAAAAAATACGCTAGCATTTTCTTTCCAATTTCACAAAATGAGTAGGTAAAAGAGCGGGAAATTGACCTTCATGCGAAATGTCTAATTCATTGACTACGAAAAAATTGGTGGCGCGCTGTGTTCAATAAAAAGTCACATGATGTCAAAATACAGTAGACTCTCGCAAATTCGGCTCTTTTAAGATCGGGCTACTTATTAATTCGGGCAGCGGTTACATTTGAGAAAAGTTTGTTGTCATTTTTCAAGTTTGATTATGATTATCAAATGAATCAAATGTGCTCAAATTTGGCATGGTTTGTCTTAGTTCCCAGCAACGAAAGAGTTCCCTGTTCGACCTGTCGCGACGGTGGCGGCCTCCCAAATGTTCAGAAAGTGGTGGCCATCAAAGAGAACTATTGCTTCAACCGCGTTCGCTTTTTCCCAGCCCGTAAGGATTTACATTGGACCGAACCCTGTTCCGAACGCGTTTGCTGAACGATGTTCAAACAGGGAACTTTCGTTGCTGGGTTTTGATGTGATTTTGCATTATTGAGGGATTTTCATGCAATTTACGTTATATATGAGTGTGTAAACTCAATATCTATATGCACATGAATAAAAAATCGTTGCATTTCAAAAACTTTGTCGCCCGAATTTTTGTCTAATTCGGCTGACATTTCGGTCCCATATGCCCGAATTTGAGAGAGTCTACTGTATGGGGAAAATCCACTGAAAAATGTCTTTGATTTGCATATTTTTAGTTTTTTGCTATTTTAATTATTCTTTGTAAAAAGTGTAGTGATTTTTTGAAAAATAAACAGTCTTTATATATCTCTTAAGTAATTAAAATAATTGAAAGTGGTGCAAAGTTAATTTCAATGGTGGAAATAAGGGTGTTTACATCCTCCCCAGAAAGTGTTTACTTCTACCCCAGGTATTTTGTGAAAAGAGAAAAATGCACAGTGACACAAGTTTTATTTTTATGGAAAACTCAATTGTTTTTCAGCATCCGCATTACCCTCGGATGTATTGCCTATACCCAAGGGTAAAACATGAGCTAAGAAAGATTTTCCAAAAAATCACGGTGTCCTTGGAAAATCACCTCAAATTCGCATCTATCGAAAATGTTTACATGTGCCCCAGTGGCCCCAGTCTACCCTATGCACTTCGGGATTATGCACCTGACATACAATTATGCAAGTTTGCCTAATTTTGAGAGTCAATTTATGAAATCATTTTTGAAATATGCCTGAATGTATTACTAGTGTGTGACGCGGGAAATTTGAAGACACTATGCGTATTTTTCAGTAAAAAACTTTAATTTCTTTTATTAAGGTAAAAATTTTAAATATTCTAACAATTTATTGTATAACTATAGCGAAAGTTCTTCCAAAAATGGCCAAATTTATCATAATTTGTTGATGAATTTCTTTTTAAGTTGAATCTTTTTGTTCTAAGTTTACTCCGCGCGAAATTCGTTCAACGGCCGATTCAATCAAAAGAAATCGCCTGCGAGGTATGCAAATTTTCTCGATGCATAAAGCCATTTCGCGCGTTTTTTTCGATCCCAAAAAAGTGCATAATCCCGGGACTGAGTGTACCTAAAAAACAGTGTTTTCGCCATATTTTTGCTGAATTAATCAGCGAATTTATGTTGACCGATCAGCAGTTTCCGAATAAAAAGTGCTAACCAAATATATTGAAATGGTACTGCCTTCCGAGTGTTGTTTTAAGTTAGAAGAATTCAGCTGAAGATACATGTTTTCAGCTGAATTGAAATTAGTTAGCATTTGGTGCTCGCTAAGGGGCATATTTTTCACACATATAGTAAACTGTATTGCAAGAATCGCAACAATGTATAAAATGGCAATAAAAGCCCAGTACAGTAGACTCTCTCTCAATCGGGAATATGAGGCAAAATGTCATCCGGTTTAGCGATAGAATTGAGCGTCAAAGCCTTTGTAAATTCCACAAAAAGCGCTCAATTATAAAGAATCACGATAAAATAGGAAGAACTACAGCGAATTTGAACAAATTAGATTCATAATTAAACGTGAAAATTGTCAACAAAATTTGTCGCCCGATTAAGAAAGAGCCGATTGAGCGAGAGTCTACTGTAAATCAATTAATAAAATTATAGCGACAAACTCTTGAACATCGGGTAGACGAAATGTAGGTGATACCTGATCCTGGGATAAAAAAAGCTTGATCGTTTTTTAACCCACTGATCCGAGCCATAAAAAATTAAAATGGATTTTAAAATGCCCGTAAATCCCGTTCTAATTGACAGAATTTGACGATTTTGAACAATCTGGAAAGGTCTCACTACATGCTGCAACTCTTTAGATTTTAGAATATATTAACTCCGTTCTACCACGGAAATTCTACCGTTGAAAATTCTATGTCGAATATTTCGAAATACCCATTTTCATTTACGATGAATTCAATATATTGAAGCGGAAATCCAAATTTGTCGAACGATAGACCCTACCCAAACCAAGGGATAATAGAATTAATTCTATTACCCCTTGAGGACTAGAGCTAATTTCAAGGAACCCAGGGAAACCACGGAAAACTTGAGGAACACATATTTTTTTTAGGAAAGGTGGGTCCTCACTAATTTTTCAAGTAACTCGAAGAAACCGGAAACTCATACCATTTAACGAGGAACTCACGGAAAACCCTTACATTTTTAAAGGGAACATAATAAATATTGCATATTTTGAAAAGTCGGTCAAAGTAAATTTCCAGTGTTATACTTACACGATGTAACGTATTGTTTTCTGCTATCCTTTCCTTAATTTCCGGATGACGCTTCAGGAACCCCGTATACCAGGCATACCCTGGCCGTCCCGATGCAAAACTGGTCCGCAAATTCATATTCTTACACAGAACCTCCACGCTATCCAGCAATTGGTCCTTTGTGACTTGTGTATTCCACTTGTTTGCACATTCCAATACCCAATCCGCTAGGTTCTTTTCCACTTGCTTTGGAAGAACTGTAGGCGCTCCTATCTTTCTGTCTCCAGGATGTTTATCGCTCACTCTGTCAGACAAAGTGGACTTCGGAATCTCAAAGATTTTGGAAGCCTTTCTCACGGACATTCCCTCTTTAACAGCTACAACTGCCCGTTGCAACTGTTCCTCCGGATAATTTAGGATCTTCCTCCTCTTCGTTGACATGATTTTATTGTACAATAAAACCAAATTTATTCACTGAAGTCATGAAAATAATAAATAAATAAAATAAATGAAAGAGACATGAAATCAAATTAATTTTCACTTCATTTACCTTCAAATTCCAGAAATATTTCTGATTCTCCTTCTAATTGGATTTATTTCCTTTGATATACGTACACAGTGTACTTATTAATATTTCATTATTTTTTTATGCTTAAAATATTAAAAATTCAAGCAAAATATTTTGATATTTAGTAATACTAAATTAGTAGGTAATCATCTCTCTTCCAAAAGACAAGAAGCATAACAGTAAAATTGACAACTCAACTCAATCCACCGTGTTGAGGAGGTTATGAATCTCATACAGGCATGCAAACCATTCACTTTTAAATCTTGCGCTTCTTGCGATTGTAAAATAACGATTTTTGCTTTCGTATACCTCTCCAAAAAAAGCAACTCAATCAAATCAGGGGTGAAGGTTTAATAACTTATCGATTTTTCGATCCTATCGAATCGATAGTGTCGATAAATCAATGTCTGATAGATTTACTGAATGACGAATTTTTAAACATTTATTAAACTACTTATTCTACTATACTTAAAAGAATGTAACTGTTGATAAATATTTACATTTAGTTATAAAATGTTATCATTTCAATTTTACAGAATTTGATTTTATCGGTTGTTTTTTTGTCGAGATAGTTCAATTTATGTTTTTGCACAGAGCATTACCTCGAACATAACCTTGTGCCCATGTGACGGACTTCGATTTTGCGGCACCCTTAAGTATTGGTCCTACGAAGTTTAATATTTTAGAAAGTTGTCAATATTTTTTGAGACTTTTCATTTTTGTCCCTACTCACCGAATTTGATAAAATAGAACTGGAGATTTTATTAACCAAAAGAAAATCCACATTATTCGAAGGCATGAGCGTTCGAAGGGAGAGTACTTTCTCCTATATAAAGCGCAACAGCTAACGTTCTAAAATTTAGCCCGATCTATGCTTTATAAGGGAATTCCGTATACCGGTATGACAATGTCATAATATGACAAATTTAAATAACGTAAGAAATTTGGAAAAAATAATCAAAAATTATTTTCATATCGATAACTAAGAACTTCATAAAACTCCTTGCAATGGTCATTTGATGAACACTGAGGTTTTAATGTTGTTCTGTTCCCGAATTTACCAGGAAAATGTGTCATATGACATTGTCATATCGTGCAGAATTCCCCTAGGGATCGAACCATTAAGAATACAAAAAAGGAAGTCTTCAAAATGGCGGAAGGTGAAATTTTCACCCTATAGAGGAGTTTCGTTTCAAGTAACATTTTCAGGACCGAAAAAAAGCTTGCAAATTCACTCCATTGACAGAGAAAAATTTTCCGCAGGAGACCTTGCAAGCTTTGAAATACCGGAAATGCCGTGATGTGTGCAAAATTTTTTCATGACTAATTTAGACTGATTCGGACTAATTCAGCACCAACGGTTCATAAGACCATTTTTTTCCAGACAAACAAAAAATTTACGAACGGATGGCAAAATTTTACGAACATTTTTCTGTGTGTTTACGAACATTTACGAACAAATGTTTGTAAAAGTACAAAAAATGTTCGTCAAATGATCATTTTACGAACTGTTACGAACAATGTTTGTGAAAAAAGTACAAACTTTTACGAACTTCTTTGTGGGTTATACGATTCACGAGCATTTCGTAAGTCCTCCATAGGATTTCACAAACATTTACGAACAATTTTACAAAATATTTTTTTCTGTGGGGCTTCAAAATTAAGTACTCTAATTTTTTTCTCTTTTAACGTAATCTTCTCTTTTTTTCATGTTTCCTTTTCCTTTTTTTCTCTTCTTTCACTGCCACACATTTGTAAGAGGGTTGCACCGTATTTGTTGTGGTTTTTTAATAAATTAAATTAAATTAAAAGAAATTAAAAACTAAAAATAAAGCATATGGGTATATTAGGTGAGGTTCTTAATAATCTCACCTACTATAATCCTAACAAAATTTCATGTCGTCCGATCGAGCTCAAACTTGGCCAAAATGTGTTTCGCCACTTCATGATCACGAATATATGGGGGCTAAGTTACGTTCCCGACCGGCCGGCCGGCCGCTCTTTGGAGCTTAATAGCTCCCAAACTCAGAAATATATCGACTTTCGGTTTTCGGCAAAGGTTATATTATCCTGCCTCCACCCAGGCTTGAACTGTGGGCCTTTCGCAATCTAGGCGAATGCTCTACCAACTGATCTACATTTCACCCATATATCACTTTTCTGTTCAGTCCATCCAAATCTTTGATATTTTGGTTTAAATACAAAATTTATATATAATTTCACGAATTTGATTCAAGATAACTGAATGGCGTCCCC
This sequence comes from Phlebotomus papatasi, assembly GCF_024763615.1. Taxonomy (NCBI): domain Eukaryota; kingdom Metazoa; phylum Arthropoda; class Insecta; order Diptera; family Psychodidae; genus Phlebotomus; species Phlebotomus papatasi. The sequence goes on from NC_077222.1 coordinate 37,249,421, forward strand.
CCACTTCAGCTCTAAATCGTATTTGCGTACATTCCGAGTTAGCTCACGTTAGGAATCTCACCTACAATAAGGCGGTCAGGATTATCTGTCCCTTTCAAATTTATGGCGTAACAAAATTTGCATACATTTAGGAGCATTAAAAATATTTTATAAATGAGCTACACACGGCTCTTCGTTATCCGGCACTTCATTATCCGGGTGACAGCAGCCAAACGCTGGCGGTTGATGTATTCAAAACGATTTTTTTTACGAAACATGCAGTTTGTCCAGAGTGAATTACAGTAGAGTTCCTCAAATTTGAACATTTGGGGGGTATAGATGACATTTCTCACTCCTCAAATTTGAACGATATTTTCAAAAACGTAACGGAATTCATGTGAATTGCACTTTCCGGCACTTTCCGTAAATTAAGATAAACAACTTTAGAGAATATATCAATGTAATTTATTGTGAAATAAATGGAACTTTTTGCGGAAGTTAATACAGTAGAGTCTTCTAAATTCGAACGCTCGGGGGGTATTTTTGACATTTCTCACCTCCCAAATTCGAACGATTTTTTCAAAAGTAACGAAATTTATGCGAGATTAAATTGTACTTTGAATCAAATTCTCGTACTTTCTCGCAAGTTTTAGTGGTAACATACTTCGTTTTCATTTTCTACGATAATAATGTAGGTAAACATTCAGGAAGAAGCACATAAATATGATTTTAAATCATCTAAAATACGAACTTTCTAACATAACCTCACAATTGACATTTTGAATCCAAACGGCGTTTGAATTTGAGAGATTCAGATTTGAGAGACTCTACTGTATAAAACGATAATATTGAAGAAATACCAGAGAAAAATGGCACTTCACGCAAAACTTTCTTCACATAACCTCAAATTTTACATTTTGAACTCAACTGTCGTTCAAATTTGAGGAGTTCAAATTTGAGGAACTTGCCCAGCAAAACTTCGATCTGCAATTCTGCACTTTTGAAATTTTAACGTTTCTTGTCATTCAATCGGATACTTCGTGTGGCTTCGGGATAGTCGTGCGACTTCGTGAGCATCGCGAATTTCTTTCGTGTTTTCTAACCATTTTCTTCCCCTTCGTATTTTCTATTATGCCGATAATTTTAAAATTCTGCCGATAATTTTAAAATTTTCTATAGAAATTCTGCAGAAAATTCTGCAGAATTTTCATACAACGATCGGATCCACCTTAGAACAAAATTCTGCAGAAATTCTGCTGATTTTTCGGCAGTTAGTAATTCAAATCTGACGAATTTCTGCAGAATTCTGCAGAATTTGCCGGGTGGGTGACTGTAATGTGTTTTTTTTTTTCATTTTATCAAAGTTTTTGACACACAATCGTGCTACAAAATGAAACATAAACACATCAAAAAGAAATTCTGTTGTTTTTCGACGGAAAACAAATTCCCACAGCAGAAAATATAAAAAAAAACGTTGACCAGATTCAAAAAACCAAAATGTCATTTTGTCCCCACGTCAGCCGGATAAAGAAGAGTCGAGTGTACCAATAGGCAATTCATATCAAATTCTTTCAATCCATATTCACTTAAGCCGGAACTCTCTGTAGATGTAGATCGTTAGGAGAAACGTTGAGAGTTCTGGAGATACCTCTGGCGACCAAGGCGCTCATCCACGCGATTGCTTTAAATTAAAGGCACCGCCCTTACATATTCCTTGATGGATCTAACAAAAGGCAGTCTTCAAAATATGGTGGAAGGTGAAATTTTCACTTGATAGAGGAGTTTCGTTTTGAGTGACATTTTCAATGTCGCTCAGTAAGGTTGTAGAACAGAGGTGTGCAAGAAACCGTTGAAACCGAATTAACGTCAAATGAAACATGTACGTCAATGGTCAAAACGCTACTATAACAAACTTATTTTGACGTTAATTCGGTTTCAACGGTTTCTTGCACACCTCTGCTGTAGAAGCACAATTCCCTTCGAGGTAGAGGAATATAATGTTCAGTGACTTCAGCGAAGTTGTAGAGCGCTAAGTCTCTATTAACCCATTCAGTCAATGTACCAGAAATACTTGAGATAGAATGTTCATATTTTGGGATTAGTTTCCTACAGATTAATAGATTATTTTTTAGAAAAGAAATAATTTTTATCCATTATGGGGGCGCGGGGACGGGGAGCCGCCCTCAAATACGCGTCTTAACGATCACTGAATTTAAATTCTGTACATTAATTCATTACAAACTCTATTGATTCAGATAGAGTAACTATCCAAGAAAACACGTTACCAACCAGAAGTCAAATCAGGAAAGAAGATGAAGGCCAATTTTAACAAATTCGACGGGATGTCGAATTTTCCGTCCGCCATTTTGAGCAAAATTTTTGCATGACTTCACGCGAAACGAGAAAAGGATAACAAAATATGTATTCCCATCTCTGTCGAACTATTTTACTGCTCGAACTCAAAGAGATAGCAGTTATATAATCGACTTTTTTTTCAACTTTGCACTGTTCTGGAGCTTAAACGGTAAGAGATATCGACTTCCGGTCTTCGGTGACCTTTCCTCAAATGACATTATCTCGTGCCCAACCTCTTTATTTTCCCCCCTCCCCTTTCATACGATCCCTATCCCTCAAAAATAGGTCGGGGAATCAGTGGCGCAATAGGCAAGACCGTTGGCTCTTAGGCGGATCGATTCCCTGGCTCGACTTACTGTTGTGAGTTCGAGTCCCGCCCGGTGCAAAGATCTGAATGTCTAATTTAGACAATTTTCATATGTTAATAACGTAATATAATGCACCGCCTACGCCCAACAATTCCGGGAGCATAGAAGAAGCATCCACAATACGGGGAAGGCGCTCCTGGGCGAGTCTACAAACGGACTAGCAGGTTCTTCTAACACGGGATATGGACATTGTAAAAATGATTACCTTTGTAATGAATATATCTCGATACGCTTAATAATAAAAATAGGTCAAAAATGAGGTTTTTCCAATTTTTCTCAAAATTGGCCCAAGCTTTTTCAATGATTTTTGGATATGTCTTAGAACTAGTCCTGGCGAACATTTCGTCCAAACATATCTATGACCGGAAAATTCGCCATTTTGAATTATTGAAGGTCAAAGTTCAATCACTTGGGAGGATCCGTTTTTCAACCGATTTGTTTAAATTTGGATTTTTTGGAAAGATATTGAAATTTTGAACCCGACTGCATCGGTCATAATCGGTAATGAACCGGTTAAGTACCGATTTTTGAATAATTTTACATCCCATATTATTAACATTCCGGAAAAACAAAGTTTTTCCAATTTTGCAAAAAATTGGCCCAAGTTTTTTCAATGATTTTCGAATATGTTTTAGAGCTAGTCCAGGCGAACATTTCGCCCAAACATACCTATGACCGGAAAATTCGCCATTTTGAATTATTGAAGGAAAAAGGTCAACTACTTTGGAGGGCCCATTCGTTAACCGATTATGTAACCGATTTGGTTAAATTTAGGTTTTTTGGAAAGATATTGTAATTTCGAACCCGTCTGCATCGGTCTTCATCGGTAATGAACCAGTTAAGTACCGATTTTTGAATAATTTTACATCCCATATTATTAACATTCCCGAAAAACAAAGTTTTTCCAATTTTGCAAAAAATTGGCCCAAGTTTTTTCAATGATTTTCGAATATGTTTTAGAGCTAGTCCAGTTGAACATTTCGCCCAAACATACTTATGACCGAAAAATTCGCCATTTTGAATTATTGAAGGTCAAAGATCAACTACTTTGGAAGGCTCATTTTTTTTGCTTAAAATTTGATTTTTTAGAAAAATATTGCAAATTAGAATCCGGTTGCATCGGTTTTCATCGGTAATGAATCGGTTAAGTACCGATTTTTTGATTTTCAAATGCTTTTGTGATTGATTTATGAATCAATTTAATCTCTAGTAGATCAGTGATTCCAAAAGATTATGCAAAAAGCTAATTGACAGTGAGCTCTGTCTCGTGAGTTCGAGCATTCCGCAAAGCTGGGACGCTTTGCCATCTCTTTTTTCCAAGTAACTGAAGGAGTAAAGTAACTAAAAATCTATTCCCGACAGAAATTCGAATATCAATTGCCCTAGAATAAATCATATAAAATCACTCAATTTGTGTATGATGTATAATACCATAGTAAGGAATGGGTTAAGAATGTACCTACTTGGCTTCTTGGAAATCTCTCTCTATAGTTCTCTGGAATATAAAAAAAATAATATCTATTTTATTATATTTTTTCCTTGATATGTTGTTTAAAATTAAAAACTCTTTTATCTTTGTAGTAACTTTTATTTTATTTTTTTTTATTTTCTTGTACATGGTAAAATTTAAAAATTTTATTTATGCTTTTATACTGAGATTCTTCTTACAAGGTATCTTGTTTTACAAAATATACCCCTTGCAAATAATCTCATTTTTGCTGAAATCTCAGTCGAAAGACTCTGGCGAGTATGATTCCCTAAATTTTTGTTTGCTCACATTTTTATGTACAATCGGAATGTTATCCTTACGAGTACTGGAACGTTTTTTTTTTGCTTCAATCTTTGCTGCTGAATAAATTAGAACCTTGGTGTTTTAGCTGTTTTTTTTTCTTCCTTTTCCTCTTTTTTTTTGTTGCTAATGCTACCTTGTATCTTTATTGTGAGTCTCTTGGATACGTCGCCTTTCCGCCAGGACACGACATCGTCCACTTTTGAGTCGCAAACTATTGACATTGCGACTGGACAGTCTCACAATACTGTTGATATTCCTCTTAACCATGTCATAGTACGCTCTCATGACCCTCAATCTGTAATTCAGGTAGAAATTCTGCTGCAGGGAAGTTGCACATTTTCTCCGGCATTTCTTGGGATTGTCCAGTAGCTTTCCCGCTGAAGCTCCTAGAACTACATTGTTAGTCACTTTGGTCTCTTGGGCCTTTGACGAACTCGCACTGAAGACAAAGGGATTCTTTGAGTCTTCCGGAAGCTTCTCTGAAGGCCCATCCTCTTCATTTTCTGCCCTTTCCTGCACTTTTGTCGTAGATTCTCTCTGGCAACTGCTACTTCCCTCCTCCGGTTGTCTTACTTCCGGCTCAATCCGATTGCTGGATGGACCAGCGAGGCTTTTAATTCTCTCTCCGGATACTTGATGGATATTCGCCCACATGCTTCTAATGAGATTGCAATCGCGTGTGGTGTAAATTACTCGAGAATTTCTCCTGCCCGTAGGAGAAGGAGGTTCTTCTTCCGAACAATTCTCTCCACCACGACTGCTTCCACCACCTCCACCACCACCACAGAATCCCCTGTCTCTTCCTCCACATCCCGAACTTGGTCCATTTGTCGGTGGAGCCTGTGGGGTCTCATCACGTGTTTCACTGTCATTCTCCCGACTGGAACAACTCTCAACTCCCTCCCCAAGGGCATTCATTCCACATGGCTGATAAATCACAGCTGATGCATGTCCTGAACGTCCTGAAGTCAATGGAGTTCCCTCCTCCCAGGAATTCCTCACGGGATCATAAACCTCCACAATGGCCAAGAATTGCTGACCATCGAAGCCTCCCATGGCATACAATTTCCCATCAAGCACCGTCAGCGAGAGAGCACTCCTGGCAATCCTTATCTCAGCCACCATCTCCCAGATCTGCAATTCAGTATCATAACGCTCCACGGAAGACAATTGAGCCTGACCATCGAATCCGCCAACGACGTAAATGTACTGATTTAGGGCAGCTACGCCTAAACAATGCAAAGTCAGCAAAAAAAAAATTCCCCTCTGCCAGAGTGATTAATCTTACCTGCTCCACTGCGTCCGATCGCCATGGAAGGTAAACTCGTCCAAGCATTATTCTCCGGATGATAGCATTCAACAGTCGCCAGACGATTGACCCCATCAAATCCACCAATTGCATAAAGTAGCCGATTGACTACAGCCACTCCGACGCCCAGGCGTTTGGAATGCATTGGCTGTACCAAGCACCAACGATCCTCTTCTGGATCGAAGCTGAAAGGATGCAAAGAAGGAGGAGACATTGTTATATCTCCTAAAAAACTTGTTTTACAGACCAAATGATTCAAGATGGGGTAAGTGTGCCAAATTCCGGCCAGCTTGCAATTTCGGCCACCTTTTTTGTTCCTCGAATTTCCATGAACTTTTAGATTTTACGTACTCTAGAGATTAAACGAAGCTAAAGAATAACAAAAAATGTAGCTTCGACAAACGAGATGACGTAAAAAAGATATTAAAAGAATTCCCGAAGGGCAAGGAACTATGAGAACAAAGGTGGCCGAAATAGGGCACCAAAGCTATGTCTACATTTTTATTCATTTTAAAATGTATTAAGAATGATTTTAGAGTAAATAAAGACGGTAAACTCTCAACAGGATTCCAAGCAACACTCTTACAAAAGAAAGAATAAAAAAAATCAATTTGTATTTAACTCTTTCGCGTCATTAGGGTCATATATAACCCGGAGAAAAAACAATTTTTTTTTACTATTTACATTAATTGAAATCTATCGGTTTGTACACGACATCATAATAGAAGGATGTAAAATTCTTGGCTAATTTTCTCAAGACTCCAGATATTCAGGAAAAGAAAATATTTGAGATCAAAAATCACTAATTTCGAACCTTGTGAAATGACTTTTCTTTTTCAAAATTTTTTATATTAATTTATTTTTTTCAGCAAAAAGTTCTTTAGAAACACAAAATAGAATATCCAAAGATTGTATATTGCATATTTTGATATAATAAACTACTCTCAATTTTCCAGAAAAGCGTGTAGAATTTTCCGGGTCATATATGACCCTATGGTCCCCAAGGGTAACAGTGTTTTCGTCCCAAACCTATAGCGAAATGTAGTTGGGACATTGTTTTTCTTTGTGAAATGCAGGTGGGACATCTTGCTCCTGGACATATCATCTTATATCTGATGAATTATAGTAACATATTTTGCAATATTTTAGAGTATTCTGCAAGCGTCTCATATTGTGCAATTGTATTGTGTGTGAATAAATATGTGGATAAGTTTATTTTTGCCAAATACTACTCAAAATATTGTGACAGTGACTGTTCAAGGGATTACCAGGAAGATTCCTTGAAGACCAGGAGTACAAAATTTGGCCAAATTAATAACTTCAAGCAAAAAAAACTCTTACAAAGCCCGTGATATAGTTTTTAAAAATGGTATGTATACTTCCCTTGAGGACAATAGGGTCATATATCGGAGATTTTCCGAGTTTTCACGCATTGGAAATTTTTTTCCTCTCATAACTATTATATTTGATCATAAAGCATTAGGAAAAACTCAATTTTACATGAATTCACTTGCTGAATAAAAGTGTGACACCAAAGAGTTAAAGCCGAATATCTCCGATTCGCGAAAAAATCTGCGGTCTGCGAAAGTCCGCGAGAAATTCCGTGATCCGGGATAATTCACGAAGAATTCTTCCAAGTGAACACCATGTTATGAGACAGAGAGAAAGAGAGAGTGGCATTATATGCCGAATTTCCCGCATGTTCCCGCCTTATGCATCTGCCACCATTTTGTTGCGCGAAAAATTCAGAAATGGAAATTTCTTAATTTTTCATCTTTTTATTTATATTCAAATAGAAATATTTTGAGAACGAATATACTATCATTTACGTATTTTTTTATTATATTCATCTACACAAAAAGATCTATAAAATGAACATAAAAGGAGCAAAAAAGCATAACAGGATTTTGAGATAAATTAGAAAAACCGATGCTGAAATGGAACTTTCTTCACAGTTCATTTCATTCAAAATGCAATATTTCGAGAATTATGGCATCTTTTCCAAAGTTTTTTTTTAATTGGTCTACGAAATCATCTCTAAAAAGTGACGGTAAATAGAACAAAATTGCTTCAATTTCGAGAATAGGTGAAAAAGCCGTCAAATTCAGAAAAAATTAGTTTTCAGTAAAACTGAAATATCTCGAGAACCAATATACTGTCATTTATGTTTTATTTTTTTAAACTCATCTACACAAAAAGATCTACAATATAAACCTAAAAGGAGTGAAAAAGCATAATAGGATTTCGAAATAAGGGCAGAATCACATTGACAATAAAATGCTCGCCGTAGCCTCACTGTATTTCGTTAATTTACGCATTTTCATCGCAATTCTTACGCAAATGTTCCATTACCGTATCACCTTATCTTATACTCTGTGGCACTATGTGAAAACAATATAAGAAAATTGAAGAAATAAAACGAAAATTCGATAAACGGTGAGCAAAAAAAACTGTAAGAAATTAATCGTACAGTTTTCTTGCTCACCGTTTATCGCATTTTCATTTTATTTCTTCAATTTTCTTATATTACTTTCACCTATTGCCACCGAGTATGAGATAAGATAATACGGTAATGGAAAAGTTGCGTAAGAATTGCAATGAAAATGCGTAAATTAACAAAAGGGACAGATAATCCTAACCGGCTTATGTAGGTGAGATTCTTAACGTGAGCTAACTCGGAGTGCATGCAAATTCGATTTAGAGCTGAAATTGTGAGTCGCCATTCAGTTATCTTGAATCAAATTCGTGAAATTATACAAATTTTGTATTTAAACCAAAATATCAAGGATTTGGATGAACTGGCACAAAAGTGATATATGGATGAAATGTAGACCAGAATGTTCTCTATAATTTTCCCATAGAACATGATCTCATCGATTACTCAGAAGCCAAGATAAGCGAGGTTTTTTGTTTCTTAACTCGTTTTTTTCATCCAGAGTGCCCCAAGTAGTCATTTGTTGAACTTCAACTATATCAAAGAATTGTTGTCTTTTGTGGGACTTTCCATTTAAAACCCTATTTTAAGTGTCTTGGTGGAGTAGAGGCAGTCAAATTGGCATCTGAGTGATTTCAAAGCGTTATTATGGGAAAAATCAATTTTTTCACACTTAAACGGCAAAATCGGAGTGATAGCGTAGTCTGAGTGGAAAATGATGTATGGACGAAATGTAGAGACAAATGTGCTCTACAATTATGTCGAAGTAATCATCAAAATCGGTTAAGTACGTGTCGAGATAATTGAGGTTATGTGATATTGAAATTGGTTTTTCGACTGTGGCGCCCCTGGTGTTGGTCCCACGAAGTTCAAATATTCTAGAAAGTTGTAGCATTTGGTGAGATCTTTCGTTTAAGCCCTCATTCATCAAAATCGGTCACATAGAACCGGAGATATGATTTTTTGAATTTTGTGAACTTTGACCCCTCATAACTCCGGTTCTGTTTTAACCACAGCGCACATTTGCACCATTTTGGAAACGTCCTAGACTGGACTACAACATACTAAAATTTCATTAACTTGCACAATGCCGTTTTTGAGAAAAATGAGTTTGAATTTTGATGAATTTTGACGCTATCGCAGCGCCACCTATGGGGACTTTTTGAACTTCCATCTGAAAGTGCTCATCGAGACGAAACCAAAAAGGTAAAATTTATGTCGCTATGTTAATTAGAACCGGAGATAGAGGCCGGTCAATATTCGAACTTTGACCCCTTATAGCTCGGGTCAGGGGTTATGGATCGACTTAAGGTTTTTTTTGTTTGATAGGTATAATCAACGGCTACCACATACTAAAATTTCAGCCCGATTACATAAGGAATTTTTGAGTTATTTGACTTTTAAGATTTAAAAATTTTCTTTTTAATAATAGCGCCCCTAGCGGTAGTTTTACGAACTTGCGATGTTATAAGGAGAGGTGGCATTTCACGAGAGCTTTCCAAAAAGCCCCCATTTTTTAAATTCTGACAATTAGAACCGGAGTTATGGCCATTTTAAGAAATTTTTTTTGGACCCTTATAGCTCGGGTCAGGGGGGTCGGGGGACCTTAAGTTTGGTATTGATGGAAAGCTCTAAGGCCCAGCTATAACATGCTAAAATTTGAGCCCGATCGATGCCATAGGGGCGGAGCCATTAAGAAAACAAAAAAAGGGGGGTATTCAAAATGGCGGAAGGAGGGGTGGGGGGTGGGGGGTCAATGTACCAAGTTGCAATTTTCATACGATATATAACCTTTGCCGAAAACCGCAAGTCGATATCTCTTTTAGTTTAGGAGCTATTAAGCTCCAAAGAGCGGCCGGACGGACGGACGGACGGACGGACGGGAACGGTTTTTAGCCATCCATATATTCGTGATCAGGAAGTGTCAAAACACATTCTGGCAAAGTTTGGGGCTAATCGGAGGACATGAGATTTTGTTAGGATTATAGTAGGTGAGATTGTTAAGAATCTCACCTAATACGTTGAGCATTTTACTGTCAATGTGATTCTGTCCTAATTCAGAAAAACCGTGTTTTTACACGTTTCTCAAAATATCTCAGGGACAGCTGGTTTCTGAAAATTCGTCTGCTCATTTTCGGCATCAGGGATGTTCCAAATATATACCCTGCAAATATGAAGCCGATCGGAAATGGTCACCAAAATTGGTGATTATACTAGGTGTGGTTATGAAAGAATCACACCTAAAATTAATGCATGTTCCGAACTCCACTTGCGCAAAGGTCTAGGTCCTGTATGAAATGTTGTGCCAGCTATCATCCCCCAGCAAAGTCCAGCCAGCAAAATGACTTTAGAGTGGTCATTATAGAGGAAATAATAAAAAACTTAATATGGAATTTTCCGGTCATATTTACGAAATATGAAGCTGGGGTACCTCAAAAACATATATCCGAAAATTATTGAAAAAGCTTGGGCCAGTTTTGAGAAAAAAAAAAACAATAAAAACGTGATTTTGGAAAGGATACAGGTTGGTGAAGGTAAAGAGGAAAATCAACTGTCCGAGATAATGTCCACTTATTGGGGGGAAGTGACCGAAGACCGGAAGTCGAAATATCTTACCGTTTGACCTTTAACTTGGGAACAAATACAAGGTCAAGTAAAAAACATAATTTCCGAAAAAAATGAAATTTAAGGATTACCGTTACTTAAACTTTTAAGACCGAGAGGGTCAGAAAAATCACTTTTTACGATTTAGCAACGAAACAGTAGGCTGTAGAAATTTTTTGGGACACCGGTGCTCCAATCGTCCTTAAAGGGTTAAAACCGATTCAGCCAGATTGGAAATCAAAACCCTTTACAAAAAATATTAAACATTAAACAAATTGGTTGAAATATGAGCCTTCCAAAGTGATTAAATTTTAACCTTCAAAAATTCAAAATGGCACATTTTCCGGTCATAGATGTATGGATGAAATATTCTTCTAGGATACCTCTATCCGAAAATCATTGAAAAAGCTACGGTTAATTTTGAGAAAAACAAAAAAAAAATGCGGTTTGAGAGGGGTTGAAGGGTAGTGGGAGAGGGGGCCAAAAAAACGTCTTGAGATATTGTTTTTTATTAAGAGTCACAGAAAATCAGAAGTTGATATCTTTTATCTTTTATCGTTTAAGCTCCAGGACAGTGACAAGTTGAAAAAAAAAATAGGATTATTGCAGCAGTTGAAGCTTTCTCTTTGAGTTCGAGCAGTAATAAAAGAATTTTTTGAAGCCCATTTTGAAATAAATGCATGCAATTCACGTCGAAAATCTTCATTTTGACGAAAATCTCTCACAAAAGAGTGGACATAGAGGCTATTAGACATCAGAGAAAGTAGTTTGAGCTCTTCAGAGAACAATTCATAAGTTTGTCCAGATATCAGAAAGATGATATCCATTCTTTTCTATGTTTTTAGTGTATTTCAAAAACGGTTCTAATGATTCAATATCAAACTTCCAATGAGAAAAAATGACCAAAAGAAGGCTAAGTGTTAGCTCAAGAAATATTTTATAATTGTGTACCTTGAAAACGTTTCGTCTATTTTTTTTGATTTTTAAGTTTGCCTAGGCTTACTTGACCTAGGATCTCATGACCTTGAGTCATAGTTGTGAAGGTTTTTTTCAAGGTCAACTGTTCTTTAGCTGTAAAGTGAGTTTTTATTCACTGAATAGATAAGTTATAAATTCGTTGGAAAGCGCCTATAATTCCTTACATGTCCGTATTTCAATCAATTTATGAATCGGTTTACAAACCGATAATTAATTAAGGATTCTCTCCGTTTTAGATCAATTTCACTGGGAGGGAATGGTAAAAAAAAAGATGGAATTTTAATGTAAAATGAAATTATATACTTACAATTCAACTGTGTTGTGATACTCCGAACCAGCTGATCCACCCACTGCATAGAGGAGTTCATCCATCACGACAACTCCTACTCGATGTCGAGGAACAGTCATGGGAGCACATGGTCTCCATTGCTCCGTCACAGGATTGTACCTGTTGACCAAAAGAAAATCCTCTTGTGCGTTGAACAAACCCTCAGCAACAGCCATTAACGCTTACCGATCCACCCAGTCGGAGTCATAGGACGAACCAGGAGTGTTGTTGCGTCCTCCAACAGCATAGAATGTCCCCTTGAGGAAAGCCGCCCCGAGGCCAGAACGTGGCACACGGAGCTGCGGAAGAGTCGTCCATGTCTTGTCATCAACATTGAACGCCTCCACAACATCCAGGGATCCCTTGAAGTAGCCTCCAGCCACAAAGATCATTCTCGTAGTATTTGGTCGTCGTTCTTGCACCACGGGCTTCTTGTGTAGCGTCAGATCCTTGAAGATTCGCGCCAGATATTCCCTGCACGCTGGCACTTTGCGCAGCACATCGCAATTCCTCATTTGTTCTTTGAGGAAGCTGGGAGTGAGGAATTGACACCGAACAGCATAGAGAATATGCTCCATCTTTGGATATCGATTGTCCTCATCGTATTTGACCCATTTGAGAACGGCATTGTAAACCTCTCGTTCACCCTGAACATTCAGTTCATCCTTTCGGATCAACTGAATTAACTGAATGGCTGACAATTGAAGGAATTCTTCCTCTTGGCAAATCTACAAGAATGGACCGTGTAATAAACTGTTAATAAATTTTGATGATGCGAAATAGGTAATGCCGGTAATGCTTAAAAATTGTACGGCTTATGATAGATGAAGTCATCAAAGATCAAAATTCAATATCTATAACCGATTTGCTGCAAGCCTTTGTAGGCTCGACCCTTTTAACTCCGGTAAAATTAATTAAACAAGATTAATTGTTATACTACTTGAAATTTAGAGAGACTCGGGTACGAGTTCATTGAAAAGGCCGTAAATTCGTAACTTCAGAAGATCCGTATTTTGGATTTAAGGAGTTTGAGGAATTCAATAAGGAGAGTCCTTGAAATAGAAAGTAAAAATCGCTTTTTTTAAATGATTAAGCAGGTTCTTCTAATTACAAAGGTCAAGAGGGGTCTATACGATTTTTATTGCTTAAATAGATAGATGAACACTTAAGCAAAGGAGCACCAGACAGGAAACTTAAGCAATGATGAAACCCGTAACTGATTGCGAAAGCTCGGGCGAATACTTTGATATACGTTTCATCATTCTAGAATCTAGATTTTACGATTTTGTCGAATTGGCAGGAAAGATAACAAAAGAAACTCTTTGATCGAAAGGGAATAAAGGCTAATTCTCTTCAATCAATGATTTCCGTGACGAAGCAGTCCAGTGAACCCCTTATTAATCCCTCATTTTATTTATTATTTATTTATTTATTTATTTATTATTTGAAAAAACTTATTTAAGCACTTCAAATATGCGTCTATAACGTATAAAAGTATTCCAAAAAATTGAAGAAGCTAGGTCGTTTACAAAAAAAAAATCACGAACTAGCTCATTTCTGGCTTGTTAATTCAGGAAACCTCCGTAAAGATTGTTCCAGATTTCGATTTATTTATGTTTACCGTATACCATATACAACAAGGTCAAAACCGGATAAGACGCTTAGTGATGAAAAATTGAAGTTTAGAATATTCAGCGGACCTTCACACCATTAAATTTACCCTAGGAATCAAAATACTATTCTAATTTTCCTCCAATCTAACTCATTATCCTCCTGAAATACGTTTTTTATACGGTTTTCAGACTAAAGGTTTAACCCTTTATCGACAAGACACTTTTTACGGACTGAAAATCAACAACAAAAATTAAACTGAGAAACATAATCAATGATAAGTCTTACATCTAACCTTGGAAAGTCCAATAGAGTCTGATGCGGTGTATTTTGTGTTTCTATAAACGATAGGGACAAAAATAGCCCAAAAATTTAAGTAATTTTTCTGACAATACCAATGAGTAATATTTTTCGCTTTAATGAAAAATATTACGTATGAGTATTGTAGTTTTTATTGCCAAAAGGGTTTTGCTTAAAAAAATTGGAAGCATAAAAAATAAATAAAATTAATTATGAATTTGAGAAATTAAAAATTATATACTTTGATCTTAAATAGCTAGAGACTTGCAAAAAATATTCTAGATTCCTTCAACCTTCTACTTTGCAATTAAGTACAGACATAAGAAAAAAAATAACTTTAGGTAGTTAGGAAAAATTATTTTCTTTATGGGACACCGGTGTTGCAATCGTCCTTAAAGGGTTAACCAAGTTCCTGTAAGGTCTGAATATTTAATAGCTTGAATATTTAAAAATCTATCCGTGAAATTAAACCATATTAATGGTTAAACCGGTTAAACCTTAAGTCTGAAGACCGCATGAGGATATTTCAAAAACGTGTAATATGAGATCACTTTTGAATATGTTTTGAACTTATCCAGATAGATATTTCGTATGAACTTCCATGCTAATAACCTCTAAATATTCCTTTATTTCTTTTCAAGATCAAAGATTATCCCCAAAAGCCAAAGTTATAAATCGATCAAAGTCCCGAAGGGATCAAAATCCCGAATTGGTAAAAGCGTTGTAGGTACATCCATTATTGCACACCCCAGTTTCTTAAAGGCCAAGGGAAATTTTCTGTGATTTGGAAAATTATTCCAGTACACATTATCCTTCGTATAATTTCAGTCCTTTCAGGATTTTGGCCATTTAAAATTTTGTCGTTCGGGATTTCAGCTTTAGAGATTTTGGCTTTTTCAGAATTTGGGGCTTTCAGAATTTTGACCAATCGGGATTTTGGCTGTCGGAATTTTGGTTTTCGGGATTTTGGCTTTAGAGATTTTGTCTCTTCAGGATTTTGGATTTTGGCTTTCACAAATTTTTAACCATTCGGGAATTTAGCTGTTGGGATTTTGGTTTTAGGGATTTTGGCTTTTTGGGTTTTCGGCTTTTCCAGATTTTGGATTTTCTGGATGTTGACCATTTGGTATTTTGGCTGTCGGGATTTTGATTTCCGAGATTTTAGCTTTTCGGGTTTTTGACTTTTCCAGACTTTGGGTTTTCAGGATTTGGGATTTCGGCTTTTCGGGATTTTGGATTATTATTAGATTTTGGATTTTCAGGATGTTGACCATTCGGGGAATTTTGGCTTTTTCAGATTTTGTGTTTTCAGGATGTTGAGCACTCGGGATTTTGACCCATTCGGGATTTGGCCAGATCTCTTTTGCAGTTTAACATCTAAGTCACAACTTCGAGTATTTCGCAAAGCATGGGACGCTTTGCTATGCTTTTTAATATGTTTTGGATTTGATTTTCGAATCCTTATTATTGACATAGGAATGTTTGTGTTACAAGGAAAAGTGTTTTTGAATGCTAAACTCTAAATCAGTTATCAAAGGTTTATTACTTTTTATTCAAAAGTCAAATGCGTTACATTTGCACTGTTCTGGGAAATACTTTAAATCAATTAATTTAAATCGATTAGGATCCGGCAAATAAAAAAAATGACGCAATAGAAAGGTACTTTTTCGAAATTTTCGAACTTATTATCAAAAAGAATCGTTAAAAAAAAGCTTTATTAATCTACACAAAAAGTACGAAATTACTTTTTGGGTCATACTATAAAAGTTACAAGTTTGAGCATACTGCTTTGCTCAGATCATACTGAATATTTTCTTAAAATTCACGGTCCTTCAGCATGTTTACGAAGAACAATTAAAAAAAAATTAAATACGTGTAGTAGAACTAATGGGTTAAGTGTTTGAAAAACAAACATTCCAACTGATAATCACTGATATATCAGACTTTTGAACAATTTGTTTGCAAATGCCCTCTAAATACACTGTAATCTTGAATTGTGTTCTTATCACAATTGATAATCAGCTCATATTGCATAATTTATATCGACTGATTTTGAAAGTGAAAGTCATTTGAAATGTTGATATATCTTCTGATAGCATAATTTTTATTTATCACAATTGCTTACGTTGGTGGTCTATCATCGACGAAAATGTTAATTAACACTTTTCATCCCACCTAGGTAATATCAGGGGTCAAATTTCAACCATTGAAATGCTGGTATCTCCCGTGTTTGTTGTTCGTTTTTTTTTTTAATCAACAGATTCAGAAGACAAATATCTCAGATATTGTAAGATTTGAGATATTTTAAGAATTTTTATAGTTAAAAAAAATTGAAAAAAAACTTTACTTTCTAAAAGATAAAATTATCCTTGATCCAATCCCCGAAGATAAAATTTATTCCACCTTCAATTTCCCCGGAAAATCGCCCTCAATTTCCAAAAAGTTATATTTCTAATTGAAACATCTGCTCCAATATGATTAATTTCAACTCTTATACGAGAGAATTAACACGCTTAGTGGCTATTTTTAGCTCATGAGAAAAATCTGCCAATCCCTGGACAAAAAAAGGCGACAACATGATTACGACACTTTAGGGAAAGTCTTAAATACATTGAAAAACTTGACAGAAAATTAGATTCAATTTAGAAGAGCACAAAAAAAGAAACAACAAGAGTGATAAAAAATTAAAAAAGTCGAAAGTAATGACTTGCAGGTCACTAATTGGTGATCCCTGATCCCAAAAGGTTAAACGATTAGAGATATTGGCGTGTGGTTTTCACATGTATATAAAAATAATACAATTAGCTTGATGTAGCATTCCCATTTCACTCTCAGCATTTCATTCAACTTTGGAGAAAGGGCCCAAAATTACCCACAAGGACATTCCGGAAGTGAAAATTTTTGGACTGAGACGATTCAGGATGTCATCAATTTTTGTTTGCTTGAAAGAAAAACCTGAAAATGTCAAAGCTTACCTGAGTAAAATGCCTCTCAATAAATTGTATGGCTTTCTGCTTGAGGCTATCGCAATTGTGTTGTTCAGCAAAGTTAGAAATTCCAATGGCATTTGTGGGATCCAACTGACTTTCGAGGAAGGCACAACAGGCATCGATGACATGGGATACTTGGAACATTGTGGCCGCTGGCAGTAATTGGCACACAGTCACTTCCGTGACACGAATATGGCCAGTGTACATAAAGTACATCATTTGACCCATCGCTGTGGGACAAATCTGCAGAAAACGAGCACTAATCAGACGGAAACTCTTAAATATTTGATTAACTTTCTTTTTATTTTTGCAAAAAAAAACAGCGATTTTTTTGTTGGATTACCGAAAGAGAAATAAATAAATATATCAATTGCAAAAGAAAATTTTCAACTGCGAAAAGTCAATAAATAGCCCATTTAGAAAAATCAATTACCTGAAATATATTTCGTATTTAGGTATAGAAAGGAAAAAAAATCATTTTAGGTCAGTAAAAGTTTTTTTTTTAAATTTTTATTTGCAAAAAGTTTCTATTTCTTTTGCATTTAAATTAAATAATCAAATTATGACAAAAGAAAAATCATAAATTTTCACTGATTTCTAGATTTGTAAATTTCCCCTTGCAATAAAAAAAATTTAAATAAAAAAAATTATAAATTTATGTAAAACTTACTCCTTGCAATTTAACACGTGACATCTCAGTCTCCTTCAAACCACCCGTGAACATGGCCTTAAAATATGGACTAGCAGCTGATAATACAACTTTATGTGCATGAAAGATCTCCTTGCCCACCTCCAGCATCACATCCGTGAGCATATGATGAGATCTCATCATGAACATCATCTTTAGCACTTCTTTGGAATACTTTGATATGCCAAATGTCATATCGCCAGAGTCTTCTTTTATCAGAGCCACATCCTCTGACGAAGACGATGAACACGTCGAGTTACCGCTTACTCCTAACTCATCGGCAACATCCATTGGTATCTCTTTGTAGCACTGCAAAGACAAAAAGTCCAGACGATTGCTAAGAGTGTCACAAAGAGCACAATTCACTGATAAGCATTCCATATGATGAGAAAGTTTAAGAAAATTTCTTCTATTTTTTCCCATTCCCAAAACTTATTATTTCCTAAAATACGATAAAAGATTCATGACTTTCAAATATATATATTTTTTTTTAACTCTTTCGTCTCTTTTGGGACTCTGAGTACCCAAAGAAGCATATGAATATTCTATGAAAAATAATGTTTTTTAATTGTTCAGAACTGATAGAAATCCGATTCTTGTGGATGATTAGAAAGTATAAGGATATCCAAATGTAAGATATTTTTTGTAGGCCCTCAAAATTCCTAAGCTTAGATATTTTTGA